>NC_084635.1:31505763-31538263 GCF_033978795.1 Nerophis ophidion
CCTTTAAAAACCATTCCCACGTACTTACCTTGGACCAATTGAGGCGCTTGGTGCAGTTCTCGGGCTTGAATTGCTTTTTAGGCCTGAGGCCATAAGGCAGGACGAGGCAGGTGGACAAGCCTGGGCCGCCTCCAAGTCCTGGTGGAGGCGGAGGAGGGGGTGCTGGACAACCAGGTAACGGAGGCGGCGGTGGAGGTGGAGGAGGAGGCGGAGGGGGGACTGGCAGGCCAGATGCGGGGTTGCAAGGTGAAGACCCGGTAGGTATTGAAGCAGCGTGGCCAGAAGACCCCGGCACTGGTGCAGATCTACCCTGCAACGGGTGGATCAATACATGTGAGGTGCGAGGTGCCAGTCGGGTCCTCAATATCCTCCAAGAAAATGGAGGCTTCAAAAATCACATCTTTCATTTTTAGAGCTTTGATCCTGAGGTTGCTACCAAGCTTCTGTTCCATTTCTTACTCTCCAATTCTTTTAGAAGCAGGTTGAACATGGCACAGTGTTTACAAAACAAGAAATATCACAATATATTAACTGCCATACAGTCGTGGTCATAAGTTTACATACACTTGTGAAGGACATCAAGTCATGGCTGGTTTGATTTTCCAATCATTTCTACAACTCTTATTTTGTTGTGATAGAGAGCAAATACTTGTTGGTCATGAAAAACATTCATGAAGTTTACATGAACATTTCTGCGCTGCTGACCCGTCTCCGCTCGGGATGGACTCTTGCTGGCCCCACTATGGACTGAACTCACACTATTATGTTAGATCCACTATGGACTGAACTCACACTATTATGTTAGATCCACTATGGACTGGACTCACATTATTATGTTGGATCCACTATGGACTGGACTCTCACACTGTTATGTTAGATCCACTATGGACTGGACTCTCACTATTATGTTAGATCCACTATGGACTGGACTCTCACTATTATGTTAGATCCACTATGGACTGGACTCTCATTGTTATGTTAGATCCACTATGGACTGGACTCTCACTATTATGTTGGATCCACTATGGACTGGACTCTTACACTATTATGTTAAATCCACTATGGACTGGACTCTCACTATTATGTTAGATCCACTATGGACTGGACTCTCACTATTATGTTAGATCCACTATGGACTGGACTCTCACTATTATGTTAGATCCACTATGGACTGGACTCTCACTATTATGTTAGATCCACTATGGACTGGACTCTCACTATTATGTTAGATCCACTATGTACTGGACTCTCACAATATTATGTTAGATCTACTATGGACTGGACTCTCACAATATTATGTTAGATCCACTATGGACTGGACTCTCACACTATTATGTTAGATCCACTATAAACTGGACTCTCACTATTATGTTAGATCCACTATGGACTGGACTCTCTCACTATTATGTTAGATCCACCATGGACTACACCCTCACTATTATGTTAGATAAACTTTTGACTGGACTCTCACACTAATATGTTAGATCCTCTATGGACTGGACTCTCACAATATTATGTTAGATCCACTATGGACTGGACTTTCACACTATTATGTTAGATCCACTATGGACTGGACTCTCATTGTTATGTTAGATCCAATATGGACTGTACTCTCACTATTTTGTTAGATCAACTTTTGACTGGATTCTCACACTATTATGTTAGATCCACTATGGACTGGACTCTCACACTAATATGTTAGATCCACTATGGACTGGACTCTCATTGTTATGTTAGATCCACTATGGACTGGACTCTCACTATTATGTTGGATCCACTATGGACTGGACTCTCACAATATTATGTTAGATCCACTATGGAATGGACTCTCGTTATTATGTTAGATCCACTATGGACTGGACTCTCACTATTATGTTAGATCCACTATGGACTGGACTCTCACTATTATGTTAGATCCACTATGGACTGGACTCTCACTATTATGTTAGATCCACTATGGACTGGACTCTCATTGTTATGTTAGATCCACTATGGACTGGACTTTCACTATTATGTTAGATCCACTATGGACTGGACTGGGTGCTGGTGCCTATCTCAGCTACAATCGGGCGGAAGGCGGAGTACACCCTGGACAAGTCGCCACCTCATCGCAGGGCCAACACAGATAGACAGACAACATTCACACTCACATTCACACACTAAGGACCATTTTAGTGTTGCCAATCAACCTATCCCCAGGTGCATGTCTTCGGAGGTGGGAGGAAGCCGGAGTACCCGGAAGGGACCCACACATTCACGCGGAGGACATCCAAACTCCACTGTGACGCCCATTTTCAGAATGTGCTTGTTCTATTTTTAAACAAATAAAACAATCTGAAGTTGTCTTTATTTTTAACTTATCGTACCGGGATTTTACCAGTCCGGCCACTTGGGAGAAGATTTTTCTCCATTTGGACCCCGATCTAAAATGAGTTTGACACCCCTTGTTTAGAGGTTTTCACCGGAAGTAGAAGTACTTTTTCTGTCTACTAAGCATTATTTTTGATTGATTGATTGAAACGTTTAATAGTAGATTGCACAGTACAGTACTTATTCCGTACAATTGACCACTAAATGGTAACACCCGAATAAGTTTTTCAACTAGTTTAAGTCGGGGTCAACATTAATCAATTCATGGTAATCCATAGCGTTTTTACTCATATGGACTCTTCATTCATCCCTCCAAGCGATGATTTTAAGTTTTACAATATAACTAAAACAATTCTTACTTACTAAACCGTCCCGTGTGTGATGTCAGTAGGAGTGTTTTCATGTATATTTATATGTGCTGTCGTAATGTAATCAAGATAGAGTCATTAGCATTAGCTAATATGCTAACACGTTTATAAGTGTTAGCATTATTAACCTACAATGGCATTCTGTTTATATAGTTTCAGTTTCGTAAATTCACCAAGACATCACCGTGGAGTTATTGAGTCCGTCCATTCACTTCATAGTGTGAATGATGATGGTAAGCTATATTTGTGGCCATGCTGCCCTGGGCTAAACAGACATCTTTATTTGAAAAATCTTAAAACGAGTTTAAAGTAGATGTTAAAAAAAAATACAAATTGTAAATTCATCAAGTCATCAATGTTTTACATCAGATATGTCAGAGTTTACAAATTGTAAATAATATGGCTCCTACAATAATCGATTCAATTACATGATTTGATTAAAAAAAGGCTTTAGTTAATATCCAGTTGCTTCAATGAGTCATTTAATGAACATAACTAATTAAAAAAACAATAAAATCCAGACTGAACGAAGTGCCCGGGAACTTTAAATATGCGGATATACTTTCTGCACGGCCACCACGATAGAGCATACATGAAAGCGGTGGTGTGTGTGTGTCAGCTAATAGCGCAGATTTTGTATGTATTATTTTATTAATACACACATGTTAAATGAACAATTTCAATGCTGATAAGCAATTAATAGAAAACAATTAAGGATACGGCAAGCATTAAACGGTTTATTTATTAGAACCATTTTTCCCTAAAATGCCCATTGAGACTACAGTGTGTGTTTGATTACTACGTGACTAAAATAATCGATAGCCGCAGCCCTACTAAATTTTTAGGTTTGCATGTCACAAGTGAGTTTTTGGTAAAAGAAAATATGTCCAAATAAATATTAATACCTGGGACATGAAGGCGTGCAGCTCTGCTTGCAGCTCAGCCATCTTTTCTTCACACTTAACCAGCTGAGCTTGGGCCTCTTGCCGTTTTACGAACTCTTCATCAAACTAAAAGGAGAAATGTGTTATCAAAAAAGTAATCAACACAACATAATGACATATTGTACAGTAGATCCCTGCTGCTTGTGGGAGATATGTTCCAAGACCCCCAGAAAGGCAGCCATCTGCAGCCTGCACTTAATCTTTCAAGGGCCCGCTTGAAAAGACACAAATATATATACATATATATGTATTTTTTATTAGATTTTTTTCCAAATATTTAAAAAGTGGAATAAAAGAGCTAACTGGTTAAATGTAACAACAGCATTTTGACACTAATAACTGCAAGGCAGGCTGTTTTTTCCGTTAAAGCTGTCATTACTCCAAAAATATTGCATATTTTGTGTGTTAACCATCCATCCATCCATCATCCATCATCTTCCGCTTATCCGAGGTCGGGTCGCGGGGGCAACAGCCTAAGCAGGGAAACCCAGACTTCCCTCTCCCCAGCCACTTCGTCTAGCTCTTCCCGGGGGATCCCGAGGCGTTCCCAGGCCAGCCGGGAGACATAGTCTTCCCAACGTGTCCTGGGTCTTCCCCGTGGCCTCCTACCGGTTGGACGTGCCCTAAACACCTCCCTAGGGAGGCGTTCGGGTGGCATCCTGACCAGATGCCCGAACCACCTCATCTGGCTCCTCTCGATGTGAAGGAGCAGCGGCTTTACTTTGAGTTCTTCCCGGATGGCAGAGCTTCTCACCCTATCTCTAAGGGAGAGCCCCGCCACAAGGCGGAGGAAACTCATTTCGGCCGCTTGTACCCGTGATCTTATCCTTTCGGTCATGACCCAAAGCTCATGACCATAGGTGAGGATGGGAACGTAGATCGACCGGTAAATTGAGAGCTTTGCCTTCCGGCTCAGCTCCTTCTTCACCACAATGGATCGGTACAACGTCCGTATTACTGAAGACGCCGCACCGATCTGCCAGTCGATCTCACGATCCACTCTTCCCCCACTCGTGAACAAGACTCCTAGGTACTTGAACTCCTCCACTTGGGGCAGGGTCTCCTCCCCAACCCGGAGATGGCATTCCACCCTTTTCCGGGCGAGAACCATGGACTCGGACTTGGAGGTGCTGATTCTCATTCCGGTCGCTTCACACTCGGCTGCGAACCGATCCAGCGAGAGCTGAAGATCCTGGTCAGATGAAGCCATCAGGACCACATCATCTGCAAAAAGCAGAGACCTAATCCTGCGGTTACCAAACCGGAACCCCTCAACGCCTTGACTGCGCCTAGAAATTCTGTCCATAAAAGTTATGAACAGAATCGGTGACAAAGGACAGCCTTGGCGGAGTCCAACCCTCACTGGAAATGTGTTCGACTTACTGCCGGCAATGCGGACCAAGCTCTGGCACTGATCGTACAGGGAACGGACCGCCACAATAAGACAGTCCGATACTCCGTGGGGAGTGTGTGTTAACCATATAACAAAAAGTTTCATTTAGCAAAAACAGCATAAAACAAACAAAAATAAATAAAACAATGACAAAATTCCTGAGAATTTTGGTGGGAGGTTTAAAAACAATAAATAAATAAATTAAAAACGGTCATTAATCAGAAATAATAATGAACAAAAATCAATGTTATAAATAATTGACTTATTTAAATTTTTGAGGGGAGAAATCTTGCACATGTGATTTTGCTACAAAAAAATTGATTTTCTTTGACAAAAGGGAACACACACACACACACACACACACACACACACACACACACACACACAAACACAAACACAAAATATGCAATATTTCTCCCTCCAAAATGTCAAATAGGTCACAAATTATTTTTTTTTAATCACACAAATATTCTTAGGAATTTGAAAAGGCCCCACTCAAGTATTTAAAAATAAGTCAGATATATATATATATATATATATATGTGCGTAAATCCCCTGAAGAGCAGGAAAACCTGCGAAACAGGCTCGTAGGGAGGATATAGCCTCTTTCTTTTTTGCTGACCTAACACAAATTCTACCCCAGTATTGAGCACTGTATAACGGATAATGTAAATAAAGTAATGCAGACTGTTCTAAAATCCACCTCACCGAACCCGCTCCTTTATTTTAAGCCAGTTATGTTCAAGTTTTGCACACATTTTCCATAAATGAATACATGTAATGATAACTATTTTGAAGTGTTTCTTATTACAAATGCATTGTTTTTAAAAGTTGCAAGTAATAAGGGATTATTTAGTAAAACCAAAATAATTACAAAACTGCATCAAAATACATAAACTAAAGATGCATCAATAATCGTCTTTTAATCGAAAGAAAACGTTTTTGTTTTGTTTTTGTTTAGTTAATTCATAACGACAGATAGACCTGAAGTTAATATAGAGACTAATGCATTGAAAAATACAAAAAATAGATATATATTTTTAACATTATTTTATGACTGAGACCCTGTAGGGCAGGGTTCACCAACCTTTTTGAAACCAAGAGCTACTTCTTGGGTACTGATTAATGCGAAGGGCTACCAGTTTGATACACACTTAAATAAAATGCCAGAAATAGCCAATTTTCTCAATAAATACATCTATATAAATAAAAAATGGGTATTTCTGTCTATCATTCCGTCATACATTTTTTTTTCTTTTACGGAAGGTTTTTTGTAGAAAATAAATGATGAAAAAACACTTAATTGAACGGTTTAAAAGAGGAGAAAACATGAAAAAAAAAGACAAATTTAATTTTGAAAGTTTATTTTCAATTTCGACTCTTTAAAATTCAAAATTCAACTGAAAAATATGAAGAGAAAAACTAGCTAATTCGAATCTTTTTGAAAAAATTAAAAACATTTCTATGGATCATCATTAGTAATTTTTCCTGATTAAGATTCATTTTATAATTTTGATGACATGTTTTAAATAGGTTAAAATCCAATCTGCACTTTGTTAGAACATATAACTAATTGGACCAAACTATATTACTAACAAAGACAAATCATTATTTCGTCTAGATTTTCCACAACAAAAATTTTAAAACAAATTCAAAAGATTTTGAAATAAGATTTAAATTTGACTCTACAGAATTTCTAGATTTGCCAGAATAATTGTTTTGAATTTTAATCATAAGTTTGAAGAAATATTTCACAAATATTCTTCGTCAAAAAAAACAGAAGCTAAAATGAAGAATTTAATTAAAATGTATTTATTATTCTTTATAATAAAAAATAAAAAATACTTGAACATTGATTTAAATTGTCAGGAAAGAAGAGGAAGGAATTTCAAAGGTAAAAAGGTATATGTGTTTAAAAATCCTAAAATCATTTTTAAGCTTGTATTTTTTTTTTTTTTTTTTAATTGTCTTTCTGAAAGTTATAAGAAGCAAAGTAAAAAAATAAATGAATTTATCTAAACAAGTGAAGACCAAGTCTTTAAAAATTTTTCTTGGATTTTCTCATTCTATTTGAGTTTTGTCCCTCTTACAATAAAAAATGTCGAGCAAAGCGAGGTCAGCTTGTTAGTAAATAAATAAAATAAAAAAAATAGAGGCAGCTCACTGGTAAGTGCTGCTATTTCAGCTATTTTTAGAACAGGCCAGCGGGCGACTCATCTGGTCCTTACGGGCTACCTGGTGCCCGCGGGCACCGCGTTGGTGACACCTGCAGTTGGGTCTACGGCAGTGGTTCTCAACCTTTTTTAATTGATGTACCCCCTGCGAACATTTTTTTAATTCAAGTACCCCCTAATCAGAGCAAAGTATTTTTGGTTGAAAAAAGGAGATAAAGAAGTAAAATACAGCACTATGTCATCAGTTTCAGATTTATTAAATTGTATAACAGTGCAAAATATTGCTCATTTGTAGTGGTCTTTCTTGAACTATTTGGGAAAAAAAGATATAAAAATAACTAAAAACGTGTTGAAAAATAAAGAAGTGATTCAATTATAAACAAAGATTTCTACACATAGAAGTAATCATCAACTAAAAGTGCCCTCTTTGAGGATTGTAATAGAGATCCATCTGGATTCATCAACTTAATTCTAAACATTTCTTCAAAAAAAAAAAATCTTTAACATCAATATTTATGGAACATGTCCACAAAAAATCTCGCTGTGAACGCTGAATATTGCATTGTTGCAATTCTTTTCACAGTTTAAAGAATAGAATAGAAAGTACTTTATAGATCCCTGGGGGAAATTCACCACGCTAGTTCGCTCACAATAGACAATAATAATAATAAATAGTATATAACATATATATATATATATATAATATATGAATAGTATAAATATATTATACATTTAAATGCAGTCAAGGAACATATACATTATATTATTATGAACTTACATTCATATTTTGTTGAAGCATTATTCAATAAATATATTTATAAAGGACTTTTTGCTATTTTTGAAATATTTTTAAAAAATCTCACGTACCCCTTGCAATACCTTCAAGTACCCCCTGGGGTACGCGTACCCCCATTTGAGAACCACTGGTCTACGGGATTAAACTTGAAAGAAGCAATAAAGGTTACAAAAAAATCGATACTGTACTGGGTTTGAAAATATTTAAATTTTTTATCTATAATATCAAAATGGCCACCATACTTTGTTTTTTAAGGTGCAACCATCAGTGTTAAAATTTTGGACACGCCTACAAATTTCATGCAGATGTATTTTCATACTTGAGTGAGTTTAAGTATCATATGCAGCGTGTTTGCTACAAACTAACCACAGAGGCACTCAACGACCTTGTAATGCTTAGTAATGACCTCTGCAGAACAACTATTTACACATAAGTAGCAATACAGAAAATGTGTGTGTAAACCTGCTAAGATAACGTCAATAAAACACAAACCGTGTTTTTTAAACATTAATAAAATATGCTCTTCAGGGGAGTAGGAGAGCCTGAAACTGTATTTATAGAGAACATGTTGACTGATTTGAGCCAATTGTATCCTGCAAGTTGAATGATGATTGGGACCAGGTGACTCAGTGAGGACGCAGTGCGATACAAACACAAAAAAAAGACGAAAATCGACACTTGCCTTCTCCGCCAACTCTGAAGCTTGTTGTTCGTACTCATCACATCGCACTTTATCCACACAAACCTCTGAAAACAAGAAATAAAATGATTACCCACACTTGGTGATACATCTGCAATACAGAGCATCTACTATGTGGGCATTATTGGGGTGTCCCGGGTTGATACTGATATCAACGTGATACCCGCAGATAGTATCGACTTGTATTTAAAAAGCTCCGATACAAGCAGTCTTGTTAACATCTGAATGTCCTCTAATAGAAACGAGGTTGCCCTTTTTGTTCCATTTTATTTACAAAAGGTAAGCATGCCAGGCTTGGGGCTACTAGGAGCTGGCAGCTACACAACAGCTAAGCACAAAATAGCACACAAGCTAGACGTACCGTATTTCCTTGAATTGCCGCCGGGTATATAGTATGCGCCTGCCTAGAATTACTGCCGGGTCAAACTCGTTTCGCAAAATATTCTTTTTATTAGCGCATGTCTAGAATTTCCGCCGGGTCAAACTCGTTTCGCCAAATAATTAGCATATGCCTAGGATTTCCGCCGGGTCAAACTCGTCACGTCACGAGTGACACTTCACCTGTCATCATTTTCAAAATGGAGGAGGCTGATTTCAATCATTTGAAATCGTATAAAGGGAAGAAGATTAAGAGCTATTCAGTAGGATTTAAGGTCCAAGCTATTGAATATGCTAAAAAGAACAGTAAGCAGCTATGTTTTATTAATATACCGTAGCTGCGTGTGTCAAATATGAGTCATTAAATGACTCCCGCCTCCTGGTGGAAGAGGGCGCTAGTGATCCTTCTTGCGACTACTCGGCTGCAGAAAAAGTGACAACAAGCAGCAAGAGTGAGCAGCGATCGTTTATTTTTTCCTCTCGCTTGCACTTTTAACATGGATTACATATCCAAAATAAAACAGTTTTCTAAACTGGACTTTCAATCGAAGCAGGAGGTAATAGAGGAAGATCTCCATCGAGACAGAGAGACTTTTAAAACTGAAGAAAGGAAGACTTCTCAATCGATGCTTTTTATAAGAAAGAGCTGAGCATGGACTTCGTTTATAAGTAAAGGTAAGACCATAATAATGTTTTTTTTAATTAAATATGCTTTTCATGATGGTATCCTTACATCATACTCATACAAATACAAATTTATAAGCGCAGGCCTAAATTCATCGCATGCCTTTGGTAAGTGCCGGAGTGAGAAGAGGTTTTAAAATAATTAGCGCATGCTTGCCTTTACCGCATGCCTTTGGTAAACGCCGAAGTGAGGTTTTAAATTAATTAGCGCCCCGGCGGCAATTCAAGGAAATACGGTCGATGTAAAGTGGGAAGTAAACGTTCATATAAAATAAAACAGTTTTCTAAACTGGACTTTCAATCAAAGCAGGAGGTAATAGAGGAAGATCTCCATCGAGACAGAGAGACTTTTAAAACTGAAGAAAGATAAGGAAGACTTCTATAAACAAGTTATTGATGCTTTTGATCAGGATGGAGCTATGCATGGACTTCATTTATAAGAAATGTAAGACCATATTAACATTTTTTTTATTAAATGTGCTTTTTATGATGGTATCCTTACATCACACTCAAATTTTTAAGCGCAGGCCTTTGGTAAGGGCCGGAGTGAGAAGAGGTTTTAAAAAAATGTGCGCATGCTTGCCTTTACCACATGCCTTTGGTAAACGCCGGAGTGAGAAGAGGTTTTAAATTAATTAGCGCCCCGGAGGCAATTCAAGGAAATACGGTACGTAATAATCATTGAACAATATTGCAGTGTAAACAAAGCACTTTTTCGCAGTTTTAAAGTTGCATATTACTTAGACAAAGTCTACAAGGCAGTATTAAAATATCCAATAATAAACATGTCCGCATCAGTTCAACTTACTGCGCCGTGAGCTTTATATAATGAATCATTGTGAGCACTCGGTGCTGCCGATAATCGTATCGGGACACTCTTAATAATGATATCATGTTACAAATTTTCATGACATACCCAGAAGGTGGCTGAAGTCCACGTCAAGGCGTTTGCGGTAACTGAAGTCGGGGTCTGTTCCGTTACGATGCAGGACAATTTGAGAGACACACTCCTCAATGATTTTAAAGTACTGGGGCCTGAGAGACAGTCGAATGAAAATGAAAGGTGAGGCAGACTCATGATTTAATTAAAAAAAGAATGTCCAATTGCTCCATGAACAAAGAACATTTTTAATATTCAGTGGAATTAGTAGGTTTATGATGCACATTTTAATTCTGCATTTCTACTCAAAGGGACAAATACAAGTTGCACTGACATTAAATTAATAAAAACAAAAACAAAAGAAATAACCAGAAAACATTGTTGTACTTAATGTATAAGTAACATTTGAAAATGTTTATCTACTTTGGTAATAAGGTGATTATATAAAGAATGCAATTTGGTGTGTTGTGTAAAAAAAAAAATGGAAAAAAAAAATTTTCAACAGTAACTAAAGTTCAGGGAGTGGCGGTAAAATTTCTGTCAACTAAGGGAAATAATTGTGAATGTCTTGTAATATGTTAGCATTTGAGCTAGTTAGCGATGAGCGCACTAGCTGTTGCTCCAAGAAATGGGCAGCATTACCTCGTGATTTTCAAAGTTTAAAAGTTCAATTAATAAATAAATACAGTGATAAATTCTAAAAAAAATAGTCACCGTGATAAATAAAATGCAGGGTTTCCCACAGTGCTTTTTAACAACAAAGAGCCACCGCCTAAACTAAAGTATTAAAAAAAATATATTCATATATTTTTTTTTTATTCTTTATTTTTTTGTCCTGGCAGCTTCTCAGGCAAATCATATAGTTGATGTAGAAGCCCATATCTGAGTGTGTTGGTGCGTGTTTGTTACGGACAACAAAGCCCTGTCTGTCTGAGAGAAAGACAAGCATTATTGACCTACAGGTAACAACTAAGTTATTTCACTTTACCCTTTTCTGTGTTGAAGCAGCTAAAAAGAACATTATGTTAAATGAAGAGGTTCTGTCTGTTAGTTGATATAATAACGTAAGTGCATCATCATAAAGCCTACATGAACTCCATGCTGTTCAGGGATGAATAGTCTCTCCAATTGCTAGTGTACTATTTTTTTCAGCTATAGCTACATTAAACAGTAGTAATGTAGCAGCCTAGTTTTGAATGGCAGGGTCCCTGCTATCAAATGTTGATAGAAATATAACATTTACATATTAAAAATTAACTACAGTCTTCCCAAATGCTGTAATAAATTAAACATGTTGAGTTGAGCATATGTCAGCATGTGGCCCCACTTTATTGCAAACGCTTATTTACTTAGTCATTATTTTGACTTCGTAAATATTGACTTACTAAGACAAAATAATCAATGACATACTTAGTATCTCAGGTAAATAGGGTTGTTTTGTGTTTTGTTTTTACTTTACGGAAATAATATTGAGATATATATAGTATATTAAAATTCAGCAAGCAGAGTGGAAAACACAACCAAAAGCCGAACGACTTCACCACAGTCTGTAGTCTCCTGCCATCCAGGTAGCGATGAGATGGAGACATGATGGTGACGACAAACCAAATTACATTTACATATACACAAAATTGTTAATGCTTGCAAATGATTAAGTACATAATGGAATTTTAATTATCATGATTAATAACATTTTGTAAATTGGAACAAACACAATATGGAATTTGGATTAATCACATTATGTAATTCGGATTAATCATGATTAATACCATTTTGGAATTTGGAATAATATTGATTAATCACATTATACAGTTTGGATTAATCACAATATGGAATTTTGGATTAATCATGATTGATTAATTACATTGTAGAATTTGAATTAATCACATTATGGAATTTGGATTAATCATGACTAAAACCATTTTGGAATTTGGGTTAGTCTTGATTAATCACATTTTTGAATTTGGATAATACACATTATGGAATTTGGATTAATCAATACCAATTTGGAATTTGGATTGATCACATTATCTAATTCAAATTAATAATGATTAACACCATTTTGGAATTTGGATTGATCACATTATAGAATTTGGATTAATCACATTATCTAATTCGGATTAATAATTATTAATACCATTTTGGAGTTTGAATTAATCTAATTAATCACATGATGGAATTTGGATTAATCACATTATAGAATTTGGATTAAACAATAATACCATTTTGTAATTTGGATTAATCATATTATATAATTTGGATTAATCACATTATGGAATTTGTATTAATCACATTTTGGAATTTGGATTAATCAAATTTTGGAATTGGGATTATTCATGATTAATCACATTATACAATTTGGATTAATCCCATTATGTAATTTGGATTAATCATGATTAATCACATTATAGAATTTGGATTAATCACATTATGGAATTTGGATTAATCATTGTCTGTCTATCTGTGTTGGCCCTGCGATGAGGTGGCGACTTGTCCAGGGTGTACCCCGCCTTCCGCCCGATTGTAGCTGAGATAGGCGCCAGCGCCCCCCGCGACCCCAAAAGGGAATAAGCGGTAGAGAATGGATGGATGGATGGATGACTAAAACCAATTTGGAATTTGAATTCATCTTGATTAATCACATTACGAAATTTGGATTATACACATTATGGAAGTAGGATTTATCAATACAATTTTGGAATTTGGATTAATCACATTATGAAATTTGGACTAATCACATTATGTAATTCAGATTAATAATGATTAATACCAATTTGGAGTTTGGATTAATCTTAATTAATCACATTATGGAATTTGCATTAATCATTAAAACCATTGTGGAATTTGGATTAATCACATTACATAATTCTGATTAATCATATTATGGAATTTTGATTAATCATCAATACCATTTTGGAATTTGGATTAATCACATTATAGAATTTGGATTGATTGCATTATTAAATTTGAATTAATCGCAATATGGAATTTGGATTAATTACATTATTAAATTTGGATTAATCACATGATGGAATTTGGATCAATCATGATTAATAACATTTTGGAATTTGGATTAATCTAGATTCATTACAGGTGATTACTTGCTTGCAGAATTAAAATGTTGCATGAATTGATTGATCACTGACCGTAGGTAAGGCAGTTAAGGTCACAGGTTCATCAAAATCATGATAAATCAAAGTGATATATCGGATCATTTTGTAATTAATCATGACTCAATTTATTCATTTTGACAGCCCTATTCTGTAATGCAAACAGTCAGGGATTTAAAACTGAAAAATAAATACAAATTTAAACCGGCACAGTTATATCCCTAATTACAGTTCACAAACGACATACACGCGTAGTAAGTAAGCACGGTAATGGCCGAACTGTAATAAATTATTAAAACTACAATTAAAAAAATAAAAGTGTATTTAATTTTTTTTAAATTTATTTATTTTTTATTTTTTTCCTGTGCTTACATTTTCAAATTTTGCAGTATTTTCTTACACTTTATAACGCATATTCCTTCTTTATTCAGGTTACATTTCAAATAAAAATGTTTACATTTTATGTATAGGTCTCCTTATTTTTGGTACGTCATAAAAAATATCAATAATTAACAGGGCTGCGAATCCTTGGGTGTCCCACGATTCGATTCAATATCGATTCTTGGGATCATGATTCGATTCAAAATCGATTTTTTTTTTCCCAATTCAACACGATTCTCGATTCAAAAACAATTTTTTTCCCGATTTAAAACGATTCTGTATTTATTCAATACATAGTATTTCAGCAGGATCTACCCCAGTCTGCTGACATGCAAGCAGAGTAGGAGATTTTTGTAAAAAGCTTTTATAATTGTAAAGGAAAATGTTTTATCAACTGATTGCAATAATGTAAATTTGTTTTAACTATTAAACGAACCAAAAATATGACTTATTTTATCTTTGTGAAAACATTGGACACAGTGTGTTCTCAAGCTTATGAGATGCGATGCAAGTGTAAGCCACTGTGACACTATTGTTCTTTTTTTTTTCTTTTTTTGTAAATGTCTAATGATAATGTCAATGAGGGATTTTTAATCACTGCTATGCTGAAATTATAACTAATATTGATACTGTTGTTGATAATATTCATGTTTGTTTTACTACTTTTGGTTTGTTCTGTGTCGTGTTTTCCTCAATTGCTCTGTTTATTGCAGTTCTGAGTGTTGCTGGGTCACGTTTGGTTTTGGAATTGGATTGCATTGTTATGGTATTGCTGTGTATTGTTTTGTTGGATTGAAAAAAAAAAAATGGATTTTTTAAAAATCAGAATCGATTCTGAATTGCACAACGTGAGAATCGCGATTCAAATTCAAATCGATGTTTTCCCACATCTCTAATAATTATGGATATGGACCAACATAAAACACTTACATTGCGATACAGTTTTCAGCCATATTGCCCTACCCTAGTAGAAAAATCCTCAGAAACGTGGCGTTAAAAATGCTGAATTGCAAAATAGGTGGGGATCCACAGTTCTAAAACCAGTTTTTTCCCGGTTGCAACCGTCATAGTGAAAAAGCAGAAGATGTGACAGACCTGACGAAGTAGTCGGTGCGTATGAGTACCAAGTGCTGCAGAATGGAGAGGAAATACATTTCCGCAGGGCTGTCCTTCACCATGTTCTGCAAAATACTGAACACGTCCCCTGCATCAGTAAGGCTGGTCAAGGACTTGTAGATGAATGGAAGCCATTCTTTGTCACCACAAAGAACATACTTTCCAATGAACACTCCACAAATTATTGCTAATATCTATTCATGAATATTTTGACCTTACACTTGCTGGCATTGCTGCTTTCGTTTCATAAGAAACAGGTGAGCAGCAAACAGCCAGTGAATGTTAAAAAAAATGAAAAGGATATTCCAGCTCGCTTCGGATGTCCTCCAGCCGGTGAGAGAATTCTATCATGTCTTCTTCTTTGTGCTCCTCAAATACCTTCAGCTGAATGTCGAGGGCCTCGTTCCTCACGGACAACAGTTGCTGTGCAAGGTGAAGGGAAATTAGAGTTGCGAGGGGACAAAAAGGCCAACATTGGGGTGCGATATCAGCATGGAGAGGTCATCAGCATACTTGCCAACCCTCCCAATTTTCCAGGGAGACTCCCCGAATTTCGGTGCCCCTCCCGAAAATCAACCATTCCCCCGAATTTCTCACGATTTCCACCAGGACAACCGTATTGGGAGCGTGCCTTTAGCGTCCTCTACAACCTGTCCTTACGTCCACTTTTCCTCCATTTAAACAGCATGCCGGCCCATTCACGTGATATATGCGATTTTAACACGCTTGAGTGAATGCCATGCATACTTGATCAACATCCATACAGGTCACACTGAGCATACTTGCCAACCTTGAGACCTTTGATTTTGGGAGGTGGGGGGTGTGGTTAAGAGGGGAGGAGTATATTTACAGCTAGAATTCACCAAGTCAAGTATTTCATATATATATATATATATATATATATATATATATACATATATACAGTTGTGATCAAAATTATTCAACCCCCACACAATTTTGGTGTTTTACCAAGTTGGAGATTTATTCCAAATTTGGTTTATAGTCATATCAAATAAAGATGCATTAAATAGACAAATGCAACATGAATTACAACATTATATTTTTTAACATACCAAACAGTGTCATTTCTCTTAATATCTCATTGACAAAATTATTCAACCCCTTGAAGATCATAACTCTTAAGAACAGAATTTGAATAATGTCGTTTCAATCAGGTGTTGAAAACACCTGTAGATGTGATCAGAACCATAACGAGCAACAATTAAACTGATTGAAAAAGACTGTGACGCTCAGCTTCTTGTAGATGGTCAATGCTGTATTTGCAACATGGTGAAGTCCAGGGAGTGGTCAAAGAAGTCAAGAGAGGAGGTCATTTCTCTTCATAAGAAAGGATATGGATATAAGAAAATAGCAAAGACATTACACATTCCAAGAGACACAGTTGGGAGCATAATTTGCAAGTTTAAAGCGAAAGGCACAGCGGAAACACTACCTGAGGATGCTGTGTGCAACTGCATTTGAAGCGTACAGTGGTGAAAACCCCCCGGGCAACAGCTGAGGAATTACAACAGGACATTGCAGAGGGGGGAACGCAGGTTTCGTCCCAGACAATAAGGTGCGCACGACGAGATGAAGGCCTCCATGCCAGAACTCCCAGGCGCACCCCACTTCTGACTACCAGGCACAAGAAAATTAGACTCCAGTATGCCAAAAATCATCTCAACTCTTTCGGCCTATGAATCAACGTTATGTCTAGAGGAGAAAAAATGAAGCTTACAAAGAGAAGAACACCTTTCCTACTGTTAAGCATGGTGGGGGGTCAATCATGCTCTGGGGCTGTTTCTCTGCCTCAGGTACCGGGAATCTCCAGCGCGTTCAAGGCATTAGGAATTCTATTTCCTAGCAGGATATATTAGCTGCAAATGTCATGAAGTCAGTGACGAAGCTGAGGCTTGGGAGACGTTGGACCTTCCAACAGGACAAGGATCCCAAGCATATCTCCAAATCAACATCAGAGTTGCTGCAGAAGAAGGGCTGGAAGACTCTAGAGTGGCCTTCACAGTCGCCAGACCTAAATCCTGTAGAAAACCTGTGGTGGGACTTGAAGAAGGCAGTTGCAGCACGCAAGCCCAAGAATATGAATGAACTGGAGACTTGGCTTCTGAGAGCTTCAAAATGTAATGAATAAAATGCTCAAGTTGTTGATAAACCAGCAATTATTTTTATAATTAAATATGGTCATTTTAAATGAATCATTATGATCATTTAAAATTAATTACTTCAAATGTTTATTTTAATGTATAATTCTATGGCTGAATGTGATGAGTCAGAAAAAATACAAATAAAAATACAATACATTTTGAGGTTTTTAGCAAAATATAGTAAAAATTTAGTTCGTTTTTTATATACTGAGGCGGGGGTGTGTTTGGGGGCGTGGTTAAGAGGGGAGGAGTATATTTACAGCTAGAATTCACCAAGTCAAGTATTTCATATATATATATATATATATATATATGCAAACAAAACTGTGTTTAAATAATTGATACTTCAAACTTGCATAAACAAAATCTTAAGGAATACAACATAACTTAGCTTCTGAGAGCTTCAAAATGTAATGAATAAAATGCTCAAGTTGTTGATAAACCAGCAATTTTTTTTTTAATTAATATGGTGATTTTAAATGAATTCTTATGATAATTTAAAATTAATTACTTCAAATATGTTTATTTTAATGTATAATTCTATGGCTGGATGTAATAAGGAGTCAGAAAAAATACAAATAAAAATACAATTAATTTTGATGTTTTTAGCAAAATATAGTAAAAATTTTGTTAGTTTTTTTTTTTAAATTAATAATAATATTTATTTTTAGGTAAGATAAACATAATACAATTTATCTCTAGTCTGGATGATTTAGTTCTTGTCACCCTGTTGTCCTCCCGTCACTTCCCCAAGGATGGCTCCATGAGCTGGGCAAACGCCTGGAGATGCCCTACGTCAGTGCTCCCCAACCTTTTTGGAACTGCGGACCGGTCAACGCTTGAAATGTTGTCCTCTAAACCGAGGTACGTACCGAACCGAAATTTTTGTGTACCGTTACACCCCTAGGTACACCTAATTTTTACATAGCTGCCATCTAGGAACAATGCTAATTAGGTGTCAAGACACACCCAATCATAATGATGATTTATCCATCATAGTTCTAATTGTCAAAAAACATGAAATAGACACCAATTTTGGATTTGTAGCTCATCTGGTTCGAATGTAGAGGCAAAGGCGTGTTCAGGTGGTGGCCATGTTGGATCAGCCCCTGTGGCGACCCCAAAGGTCACTAGCCAAATCATTTAAGTATGCCCTGAGCTACACCTGTGCCAAATTCGGCGCTTTTAGACAAAAGTGAACAAACACACCCTAAAATCTCCCTAAGGCCCCCCAGTGATCAATAAAGTACTTTCTATTCTATTCTATTATATATCTGTGACTTAATAGTCTGATGTGGCTAATAGGTGAACAATTATAAAGTTTGCAAATGGAGGATCCGCTGTCCACATCGAGGAGTTCACTTGTGTTTAACTTGATGGGGAGGAAGGACTTACCGGCAAAATGTCCTTCAGACCACAACGTATAAATTCATTCCGGATGTGCAGCCTCAAGTCCAGCTCGTCGGGAGACGTCACGAGCGCGTTGATGAGCTGCATGCACGCCACCTGCGATGCAAACGGCAGAGAGCAGAGCGGTCGCGTGAGCGAAAGAAAACAATGTCGTCGTTCATCCAGATGTGGAAGAAGAGCATGTCAACATGCGTACTGAATTACTCATGTCCCCAAAAGGACATCACCAATTCATGACTGTTGTGTTGCCTCCTGCTCGGGAGGGAGCGTCTAAATATTCATGCCAACACTCTACATACAAAATTACCAGAGAATTGAAGGTACAATTAGTCAATAGCATCTGAACGCCACACCGCCACGGATAAATCACTTATTGAATATTTCAGAGATCTACTGATGTATGAAACATATCAGGGGATCTTAGATACCCAGAATGGATCAACAAATAATTTATGGCAATATCCTAGTTGTTTGTTGTTCAAGCTCCCCTTTTGATTGTGTGTTCAGGACACACATGCTCACTTTTAAATGCTTTTAGGGCAAGGGGTGTCCAAAAACTGTAAAAATATAAGAGAAAAGAGCCAAAAGATGTAATGTAAAGAGATAAACTAGAAATTTGTATACTAATAAACTAATAATATTATCCATCCATCCATTTTCTACCGCTTATTCCCTTTCGGGGTCGCGGGGGGCGCTGGCGCCTATCTCAGCTACAATCGGGCGGAAGGCGGGGTACACCCTGGACAAGTCGCTACCTCATCGCAGGGCCAACACAGATAGACAGACAACATTCACACTCACATTCACACACTAGGGACCATTTAGTGTTGCCAATCAACCTATCCCCAGGTGCATGTCTTTGGAAGTGGGAGGAAGCCGGAGTACCCGGAGGGAACCCACGCATTCACGGGGAGAACATGCAAACTCCTTATAATTGACAAAATCTAATAATATTACATTTTGCCAATTATAACACAGAGTGTTAATGTGCGTTTATGGAGAATTTAACAATTAATCTATTTTTATCTTATTTATTTTTATTATTCAATGTATTAAGAAAGCTTTATTTTATTTACACTGATTTTTTTGCATTTGAATTTTGTGAAGTGTTGATTGTTTTTTTTGTTTTCATTAAATTGCATTGACAATGTCATCGAATTAAAATTGTGTCTGCAAAATGTGTTTTTAAACATTCCGTTCATCAAATTACAGTATTTTAAAAAAGTTATGTGTGAACAAATTGTAAAAAAAAAAAAATGCCGCAAAGAAAAAATCCGTATGAAGGAATTCAGTGTGTAACAATACAGTGCAGAAATACATTTTGCTTCAAAAAGCATAATTAGGACTGAAGCAATCGATTCTGCCTCAGAAGCAGCCAATGAGGTGCCACATTTATCCCATGTCCGAGTTTTTGCCTCCGCGACCACTGAAGCTGCACACCGCTCGGCCCGTCGGTACCTGTCCACTGCCTCCGGAGTCCTATGAGCCAAAAGAACCCGATAGGACTCCTTCTTCAGCTTGATGGCATCCCTCATCGCTGGTGTCCACCAGGGGGTTTTAAGATTACTGCCACGACAGGCACCAACTACCTTGCAGTCACAGCTCCAATCAGCCGCCTCGACAATAGAGGTGCGAAACATGGTCCACTCAAACTCAATGTCCAGCACCTCCCTCGTGACATGTTCAGAGTTCTTCCGGAGGTGGGAATTGAAACTCTCTGTCAGGAGACTCTGCCAGACGTTCCCAGCAAACCCTCACAAAGCGTTTGGGCCTGCCAGGTCTGTCCGGCATCCTCCCCCACCATCGCAGCCAACTCACCACCAGGTGGTGATCGGTAGAAAGCTCCGCCCCTCTCTTCACCCGAGTGTCCAAAACATGAGGCCGCAAATCCGATGACACAACTACAAAGTCGATCGTGGAACTGCAGCCTAGGGTTTCCTGGTGCCAAGTGCACATATGGACACCCTTATGTTTGAACATGGTGTTTGTTATGGACAATCCATGACGAGCACAAAAGTCCAATAACAAAAAAACCACTCGGGTTCAGATCCGGGCGGCCATTCTTCCCAATCACGCCTCTCCGGGTTTCACTGTCATTGCCAACATGAGCGTTGAAGTCTCCCAGTAGGACAAGGGAATCACCCGAGGGAGCACTCTCCAGTACTCCCTCGAGTGTACCCAAAAAGGGTGGGTACTCTGAGCTGTTGTTTGGTGCGTAAGCACAAACAACAGTCAGGACCCTTCCCCCCACCCGAAGGCGGAGGGAGGCTACCCTTTCGTCCACTGGGTTGAACTCCAACGTGCAGGCTTTGAGCCGGGGGGGCAACAAGAATTGCCACCCCAGCCCTTTGCCTCTCACTGCCGGCAACGCCAGAGTGGAATAGAGTCCAGTCCCTCTCGAGAGAAGTGGTTCCAGAGCCCTTGCTGTGCGTCGGAGTGAGTCCGACTACATCCAGCCTGAATTTCTTTACTTCACGCACTAGTTCGGGCTCCTTCCCCCCAAGTGAGGTGACGTTCCACGTCCCAAGAGCTAGCTTCTGTAGCCGAGGATCGGACCGCCAAGTGCCCTTCCTTCGGCTGCCGCCCAGCTCACATTGCACCCGACCTCTTTAGCCCCTGCTATGGGTGGTGAGCCCATTGGAGGGGGGGACCCACGTTGCCTCTTCGAGCTGTGCCCATGGGAACAGTCCCGGCCACCAGGCGCTCGCCATCATGCCCGGCTCCAAAAGGGGGGCCCCGGTGACCCGCGCCCAGACGATGGAAATCTGAGTCCTTTGTTTGTGTTCATCATAGAGGTCTTCGAGCTGCTCTTTGTCTGGTCCCTCACCTAGGACCAGTTTGCTTTGGGAGACCCTACCAGGGGGCTTGAAGCCCCTGGACAACAAAGCTCTTAGGATCATTGGGACATGCAAACTCCTCTACCACGGTAAGGTGGCAGCTCAGGGAGGAGATTTAAAAAATACATATAATAAAAAATAAAAAAACTTCAAAAAAATTTTTGAAAAACTGATTTTTTTTAAAACACAATTTGCTCTCAATTTATTATTCAATTACATTTTTAGCAATATTTAATGTAAAAAACAAAAAAATCACAAATTAAAATGCAAAGAATTCAGTTCCATAAATTAAATGTCTCAAAAAACCTTTAAGACATTCTATTTCTGTTGGTAGCAATTTTTTTTTTAATATAACAAAATAGATGCACACTTAGATGTTCTTTAAATTTTCAGCTTTTTTCTCAGTACATGATATCTTTTTGCACTTTTTTTTTTTTTTTAAAACATGTTGCCCTTTATTCCCCCCACAAAAAAGTTTGCGGGCCAACAACAATTCAGCTGCAGGCCCCCCCAGGCCGCACTTTGGACACCCCTTCATTATTTTGGCCTCCACTCTACTATTCATGTTAGAACGGTACACAAACCCACAGTGAGGTGGCGGCGGTGCTCAATCCACACAAACAGACTCCTTCTCCCACCCAGCAAAAGTAGTAAGTACACACCGAGACGGCCGAGGTGAAAAAATGGGGAAGTTTGTGACAGGAAGGAGAAAGTCTCTGCTTACTTGCAACTGAACGGAGCGATCTCCTAGTCCCTGCACGATGGGACTGAACCTGTCCAAGCCTCGCCATTCTCCCGCAGTGGTGATGGCTTCAAGGACCTTCTCCAGGCTGAAGGGGAACAGTGAATGCACGTGTAAATGCTGTTGTTAGGTTGAAGTGGAGTGGTAATTTGACTTGGCGGCGAATATTGGACACAATAATTCACAAAGCGGTACGTCGGAGGATGCGGACACCTTTGCTACTGGATACTTTCTACTAGGCATCTGTCTTGGAAACTTTGTAGGTGTAAATAATACTTAAATACAATTATTTGATACTTTTTTTGACAAATGTGTCATTTTACACAGCAATGTTGTTGTTTGAAAGACACTTATTACATATGTCTTGATGCATGCTACAGTAGCATGCTGGCATTTTGCACACAGAAATATACTTTGGTGCCTGACACTGTTAGCATTTTAGCATGCTAATACAAGCACGCTAGATTTTTTTTAGCTAATTTACATACACCTCAGTGTCATATTTTGGTACTTGATGCATGCTAAATTGAAATGCTAGCAATTTACACACTTTTCAGGTACATCATTCAGTAATATACTTTGGTACTTGACTCATGTTATAGTTAGCATATTAGCATGCTAAAACAATCAGGCTACACATTTTAACTGATTTAGTGTCATATCTTGGTACATGATGCATGCTACATTAGCATGCTAGCAATTTACACACTTCGGGTACATAACTCAGTAATATACCTTCGTACTTGACGCATGTTACAGTTAGCATTTTAGCATGCTAAAACAATCAGGCTAGATATTTCAACTAAATTAACAAGTACAATACTCAGTGTCATAATTTGGTACTTGATGCATGCTATATTAGCATGCTAGCAATTTACACACTTTTCCGGTACATAATTCAGTGATGTACTTTGGTACTTGGCGCAAGTTACAGTTAGCATTTTAGCATGCTAAAACAAGCAGGCTAGATATTTTAACTAATTTAACAAGTATACACCTCAGTTTCATGTTTTGGTACTTGATGCATGCTAAATTGAAATGCTAGCAATTTACACACTTTTCAGGTACATCATACAGTAATATACTTTGGTACTTGACTCATGTTACAGTTATCATTTTAGCATGCTAAAAAAAATCTGGCCAGATATTTTAACTAATTTAGTGTCATATTTTGATAGATGATGCATGCTACATTAGCATGCTAGCAATTTACACACTTTTCAGGTACATAACTCAGTAATATACCTTCGTACTTGACGCATGTTACAGTTAGCATTTTAGCATGCTAAAACAATAAGGCTAGATATTTCAACTAATTTAACAAGTATACAACTCAGTGTCATAATTTGGTAGTTGATGCATGCTATATTAGCATGCTAGCAATTTACACACTTTTCCGGTACATAATTCAGTGATGTACTTTGGTACTTGGCGCAAGTTACAGTTAGCATTTTAAAAATAAGCAGGCTAGATATTTTAACTAATTTAACAAGTATACACCTCAGTTTCATGTTTTGGTACTTGATGCATGCTAAATTGAAATGCTAGCAATTTACACACTTTTGAGGTACATTATTCAGTAATATACTTTTGTTCTTGACTTGTTTTATAGTTTGCATTTTAGCATGCTAAAACAATCAGGCTAGATATTTTAACTAATTTAGTGTTATATTTTGGTACATGATGCATGCTACATTAGCATGCTAGCAATTTACACAATTTTCAGGTACATAACTCAGTAATATACCTTCGTACTGGATGCATGTTACTGTTAGCATTTTACCATGCTAAAACAATCAGGCTAGATATTTTAACTAATTTAACAATTATACACCTCAGTGTCATATTTTGGTACTTGATGCATGCTACATTAGTATGCTAGCAATTTACACACTTTTCAGGTACATAATTCAGTAATGTACTTTGGTCCTTGGCGCATGTTACAGTTAGCATTTTAGCATGCTAAAACAACCAGGCTAGATATTTTAACTAATTTAACAAGTACACGCCTCAGTGTCATATTTTGGTAATTGATGCATGCTAAATTGAAATGCTAGCAATTTACACACTTTTCAGGTACATCATACAGTAATATACTTTGGTACTTGACTCATGTTACAGTGATCATTTTAGCATGCTAAAAAAATCAGGCCAGATATTTTAACTAATTTAGTGCCATATTTTGGTACATGATGCATGCTACATTAGCATGCTAGCACTTTACACAATTTTCAGGTACATAATTCGGTAATGTACGTTGGAACTTGGCACATGTTACAGTTAGCATTTTAGCATGCTAAAACAATCAGGCTGGATATTTTAACTAATTTAACAAATATACACCTCAGTGTCATATTTTGGTACTTGATGAGTCATATTTTGGTACTTGATGCATGCTACATTAGCATACTGGCACACTTTTCAGGTACATATCTCAGTATTTCATACATTTTACAGTTAGCATTTTAGCATGCTAAAACAAGCATGATATTTTTTTCCGCTAATTTAACAAGTACACACCTCCGTGTCAGATTTTGGTACTTGATGCAAGTTACATTAGCACGCTATGAATTTAAACAGATTGTTTCCGTGTACATAACTTTGTTATATACTTTGGCACTTGACGCATGTTATAGTTAGCATTATAGCATGCTAGAAAAATCAGGCTACATTTTTTTTTAATCTAATTTAACAAATATACACCTTAGTGTCATATTTTAGAACTTGATTCATGCTACATTGAAATGCTAGTACTTTCAACACAATTTTCAGTATATTCTGGTACTTGATATATGTTACATTTAGAATACCAGAATGCTAAAACAATCAGATTAGATTTTTTGAGCTAATTTGTCAAGTATACACCTCAGTGTCATATTTTGGTATATGATGCATGCTACAATAGCATACTGACAATTTACACACTTTTCAGGTACATATCTCAGTATCATACTTTGGTACTTCATGAATTTTAGAGTTACCATTATTAGCATGCTAAAAAAAGCATGCTATTTTTTTAGCTAATTTAACAAGTATACACCTCAGTGTCATGTTTTAGTACTTGATTCATGCTACATTGAAATGCTAGTATTTTCAAGACATTTTTCAGTATACTCTGGTACTTGATTCATGTTACATTTAGCATATTAGCATGCTAAAACAATCAGGTTGGATCTTTTTTTTTTAGCTAATTTTAACAAGTATACACCTCAGTGTCATATTTTAGTACTTGATTCATGCTACATTGAAATGCTAGTACTTTCAACACATTTTTCAGTATACTCTGGTACTTGATCCATGTTACATTTAGAACACCAGCATGCTAAAACAATCACATTAGATTTTTTTGAGCGTATTCGTCAAGTATACACCTCAGTGTCATAATTTGGCACATGATGCATGCAACATTAGCATTTTAGCAATTTACACATATTGTTTCCGTGTACATAACTTCATAATATACTTTAGTACTTGACGCATGTTAGAGTGAGCATTATAGCATGCTAAAACAATCAGGCTGGATATTTTAACTAATTTAACAAATATACACCTCAGTGTCATATTTTGGTACTTGATGCATGCTAGTAATTTACACACTTTTCAGGTACATAACTCAGTAATATACATTTGTACTTGGCGCATGTTACAGCTAGCCTTTTAGAATGCTAAAACAATCAGGTTAGACATTTTAACTAATTTAACATGTATACACCTCAGTGTTATTTTGGTACTTGATGCATGCGACATTAGCATGCTAGCAATTTACACACTTTTCAGGTACATAACTCAGTAATATACCTTCGTACTTGACGCATGTTACTGTTAGCATTTTACCATGCAAAAAAAAAAAATCAAGCCAGATATTTTAACTAATTTAGTGTCATATTTTGGTATATGATGCATGCTAAATTAGCAAGCTAGCACTTTACACACTTTTCAGGTAGATAATTCAGTAATATACTTTGGAACTTGGCGCATATTACAGTTAGCATTTTAGCATGCTAAAACAATCAGGCTCGATATTTTAACTACTTTAACAAGTATACACCTCAGTGTCATATTTTGGTATATGATGCATGCTACAATAGCATACTGACAATTTACACACTTTTCAGGTACATATCTCAGTAACATACTTTGGTACTTCATGAATTTTACAGTTAGCATTTTAGCATGCTAAAAAAATCACGCTATATTTTTTAGCTAATTTAACAAGTATACACCTCAGTGTCATATTTTAGTAATTGATTCATGCTACATTGAAATGCTAGTATTTTCAACACATTTTTCAGTATACTCTGGTACTTGATTCATGTTACATTTAGCATATTAGCATGCTAAAACAATCAGGTTGGATCTTTTTTTTTTTAGCTAATTTTAACAAGTATACACCTCAGTGTCATATTTTAGTACTTGATACATGCTACATTGAAATGCTAGTATTTTCAACACATTTTTCAGTATACTCTGGTACTTGATTCATGTTACATTTAGCATATTAGCATGCTAAAACAATCAGGTTGGATCTTTTTTTTTTAGCTAATTTTAACAAGTATACACCTTAGTGTCAATTTTTAGTACTTGATACATGCTACATTGAAATGCTAGTATTTTCAACACATTTTTCAGTATACTCTGGTACTTGATTCATGTTACATTTAGCATATTAGCATGCTAAAACAATCAGGTTGGATCTTTTTTTTTTTAGCTAATTTTAACAAGTATACACCTCAGTGTCATATTTTAGTACTTGATACATGCTAGATTGAAATGCTAGTATTTTCAACACATTTTTCAGTATACTCTGGTACTTGATCCATGTTACATTTAGAATACCAGCATGCTAAAACAATCAGGTTAGATTTTTTTGAGCTAATTCAACAAGTATACACCTCAGTGTCATATTTTGGTACTTGATGCATGCTACATTAGCATGCTATCAATTTACACGTATTTTTTCCGTGTACATAACTACGTAATAAATGAGACTTTACGCATGTTCCAGTTAGCATTATAGCATGCTAAAACAATCCGGCCGGATTTCTTTTAGCTAATTTAACAGGTATTCACTTCAGTGTTATATTTTAGTAATAGATTCATGCTACATTAGCTTGCTAGCAATTTACACACATTTTTCTTGTACCTAAGTAATATACTTTGGTACTCGACGCATGTTAGTTAGCATTTTTGCATGCAAAAATGAGCAAACTAGATTATAATTTAAGCTAATTTGACAAGTACACACCTTTTATGTTGGTATTTCATTAAAATGAGCAAGATAGATTATAATTTAAGCTAATTAGACAAGTATACACCTTTTATGTTGGTATTTCATTAATGCTAAATGGAAACATACTATCATAGTACTATTAGCATGCGGATTTTGCTCATATTTTCTGTTACTCGGCGCTATCTACCCAGCAGGCTAACTATGAGCATTTTAGTTCGGCTTTGGCTTGTGAGTATGAACGGAAAATACACAGTCCAGTATTTTAAAATACTGGACTGATTTGTCACTCTATTGCCCTCACTGGAAAAAGTTTGGGCCTGTGTGCTTAGCCGTGGTGTAGCTGCTAGCTCCATGTAGCCTATAGTCTAGCATGTTTACCTTTTGCAAATTACTTTGGCACAATAGAATCAATTGTTGGAGAACATTGGAAAGTTAACTGGCTCGCACTTTTTACATCATCATCCGATACTTGGACCGATATCAATATCGTATTGGGACGGCCCCAATTCAAATTCAACAAAAACACCAGAAAAACGGGAATCTGTATGTTTTTTTTTTGTTTTGTTTTTTTTAAACGTACATGTTCTCTTCGCCCACAATGCAAATGGCCGAAAGGAGCTTGACCACGTCGGTCATCATGGCCGACTGGGTGGGGTCTATTGCCCTTGCAAGGAGTGCCAGACTTCTCTCCTCCCCAAGGATTCTGTCCAGGCCATACTGCAAAAAGGAAGCATAGTTGGACATTAACGGCATTACTTTAAGATGTGAGTGAGTACAACATACTCCAAACTAAATAAGGCAATTCTTGAATGCTCCAATGCTGAAGTTGAAGTCAAACGCTGACAGAATGTAGTATGAATGTGAGAATAGTTTGTATGTCGAAGCATTTGAATTTCCAGGAAAACCGGAATTTGGTTTGGAAAATGGGAAAGTGTTGGTTAGAATGTCAAGGATGAGTGGAATGTGTTGATGTTGGAATGGTTGGAATCGGTTGAAAAATGTGGGAATTGTGCAATGTAGAAAAATGTCCCAAGCATTTCAATGGGAACTTCCTGGAAATTTGGGAAAAGCGGGATTTTAGGGGAGAATAATCAGGAGCTTAAATGTCCTGAATGAACTGAATTGGTTGGTGTTGGAATTGTTTCAATCAGGCAAGAAATGTTGAAGTAGTAAATGGTATCAGGGAACTTCGGGAAAATCTGGAATTTTTTGGGAAAATGGTAAAAAACTTGAATGGTCTCAATGAGTTGAAATGGCTGGTGTTGAAATTTTCCAAATCAGTGGAGAAATGTTGAAATAGAACCATGTTGAGTTGAGAAATGGTATTACGGAATTCCTGGAATTTTGGGAAAACCAAGGAATTTTTCCAGTTAAAAAAACTATTTTCATGGAAATTTGTGATTTTTCTGAATTTTTTTCTAAATCGGTCGAGAAATGTTGATGTCCTAACATTTTTAGTTGAGAAATGGTATTACGGAATTCCTGGAAAACCAGGTATTTTTCCTATTCAAAAAACAACTTTGTTTTTTGTCCAAATTAAGAGGAAAGTTTTGACGGGGGAAAGGTTGAAAAATGTGGGAGGAGTAGTCAACAGACAAAAGGGTGAAAAAGGGTTTGAAAAACCTGGGATTCTGGGAAATTCCTGGAATTTTTTTTTAACTTGAAAAAATGAAATTTTCAATGTGCAGGATGAGTGGAATATGTTGAAGGTGGAATGGTTTGAATCGGTTGAAAATGTGGGTATTGTGGAAGTGTGAAAAATGGATAATTAATTTTGAATGGGGAAAATGTGCCTAAAAATTGAGAATTCTGATAAATCCATGATTTTTTTTTTTTTTTTTACATTTGTTGAAAGAGAGAACGCAATAATTGAATAGGTTGGAATATTTTGAAGTTGTAAGGGTTTGAATCGGATAAAAAAATGTGGGGGTTGTTGAACTTTGAAAAATGTCCCATTCTTTTCAATTGGACATTTTCATGGAAAGTTGGGAATTTCGGAAAAAAAGGGATTTTTTTGGAAAATGCAAAAAAAAAAAAAAAAATGTTCTGAATCATTTTTTTCAAAATCGGTCGAGAAATGTTGGCGTAGTAAACATTTTAATTGAGAAATGGTATTATGGAATTCTTGGAAAACCGGGAATTTTTCCAGTTCAAAAAACAACTTTGTTTTTTGTCCTATTGAAGAGGAATGTTTTGACGGTGGAACGGTTGACAAATGTAGGAGGAGAAATCGACACACAAAATTGTGAAAAAAGGGTTTGAAAACCTGTGATTCTGGAAAATTCCTGGAATTTTTTTAACTTGAAAAAATTATAGTTTCAATGTGCAGGATGAGTGGAATATGTTGAAGGTGGAATGGTTTGAATCGGTTGAAAAATGTGGGTATTGTGGAAGTGTGAAAAATGGATAATTAATTTTGAATGGGGAAAATGTCTCTAAAAACAGAATCCTGAGAAATCTGGGATTATTTTTATTTATTTTTTTGTTGAAAGGGAGAACACAATAATTTAATAGGTTGGAATATTTTGAAGTTGGAAGGGTTTGAATCGGATAAAAAATGTGGGGGTTGTTGAGCTTTGAAAAATGTCCCATTCTTTTCAATGGGACATTTTCATGGAAATTTGGGAATTTCGGAAAAAAAACAGGGATTTTTTGGGAAAATGCAAAAAAAAAAATTAAATGTTCTGAATCAGTGTTCAGAATTTTTTTCAAAATCGGTCGAGAAATGTTGACGTCGTAAAATTTTTAATCGAGAAATGGTATTATGGAATTCCTGGAAAACCAGGAATTTTTCCAGTTCCAAAAACAATTTAGTTTTTTGTCCTAATTAAGAGGAATGTTTTGACGGTGGAACAGTTGAAAAATGTGGGAGGAGTAGTTGACAGACAAAAGGGTGAAAAAGAGTTTGAAAAACCTGGGATTCTGGAAAATTCCTGGGATTTTTTTTAACTTGAAAAATGTGCAGGATGAGTGGAATATGTTGAAGGTGGAATGGTTTGAATCGGTTGAAAAATGTGGGTATTGTGGAAGTGTGAAAAATGGATGATTAATTTTGAATGGGGAAAATTTCTCTAAAAACTGAGAATTCTGAGAAATCCGGGATTTTTTTTTTTTTTTTACATGTGTTGAAAGGGAGAACACAATTATTGAATAGGTTGGAATATTTTGAAGTCGGAAGGGTTTGAATCAGATAAAAAATGTGGGAGTTGTGGAACTTTGAAAAATGTCCCATTATTTTCAATGGGACATTTCATGGAAATTTGTGATTTTTGGGAACAGGGGGATTTTTGGGAAAATGCAAAAAAACAATGGAATGTTCTGAATCAGTGTTCAGATTTTTTTTCAAAATCGGTCGAGAAATGTTGATGTCCTAACATTTTTAGTTGAGAAATGGTATTACGGAATTCCTGGACAACCGGCAATTTTTCCAGTTCAAAAAACAACTTTGTTTTTTGTCCTAATTAAGAGGAAAATTTTACGGGGGAAAGGTTGAAAAATGTGGGAGGAGTAGTCAACAGACAAAAGGGTGAAAAAGGGTTTGAAAAACCTGGGATTCTGGGAAATTCCTGGAATTTTTTTTTTACTTGAAAAAATGATAGTTTCAATGTGCAGGATGGGTGGAATATGTTGGAGGTGGAATGGTTTGAATCAGTTGAAAAATGTGGGTATTGTGGAAGTGTGAAAAATGGATAATTAATTTTGAATGGGGAAAATGGCTCTAAAAACTGAGAATTCTAAGAAATCCGGGATTTTTTTTTTTTTTTTTACATTTGTTGAAAGGGAAAACACAATTATTGAATAGGTTGGAATATTTTGAAGTTGTAAGGGTTTGAATCAGATAAAAAATGTTGGAGTTGTGGAACTTTGAAAAATGTCCCATTATTTTCAATGGGACATTTACATGGAAATTTGTGATTTTTGGGAAAAGGGGGATTTTTTGGGAAAATGCCAAAAAATAAAAATTAAATGTTCTGAATCAGTGTTCAGAATTTTTTTCAAAATCGGTCGAGAAATGTTGACGTCGTAAAATTTTTAATTGAGAAATGGTATTATGGAATGCCTGGAAAACCGGGAATTTTTCCAATTCAAAAAACAACTTTGTTTTTTGTCCTAATTAAGAGGAATACTTTGACGGTGGAACGGTTGACAAATGTAGGAGGAGAAGTCGACAGACAAAATTGTGAAAAAGGGTTTGAAAAACCTGTGATTCTGGAAAATTCCTGGAATTTTTTTTAACTTGATAAAATGATAGTTTCAATGTGCAGGATGGGTGGAATATGTTGAAGGTGGAATGGTTTGAATCGGTTGAAAAATATGGGTATTGTGGAAGTGTGAAAAATGGATGATTAATTTTGAATGGGGAAAATTTCTCTAAAAACTGAGAATTCTGAGAAATCCGGGAATTTTTTTTTTTTTTACATTTGTTGAAAGGGAGAACACAATTATTGAATAGGTTGGAATATTTTGAAGTTGGAAGGGTTTGAATCAGATAAAAAATGTGGGAGTTGTGGAACTTGAAAAATGTCCCATTATTTTCAATGATACATTTTCATTGAAATTTGTGATTTTTGGGAAAAGGGGGATTTTTTGGAAAATGCCCAAAAAATTGAATGTTCTGAATCAGTGTTCAGAATTTTTTTCAAAATCGGTCGAGAAATGTAGATGTAACATTTTTAATTGAGAAATGGTATTACGGAATTCCTGGAAAACCGGGAATTTTTCCAGTTCAAAAAACAACTTTGTTTTTTGTCCTAATTAAGAGGAATGTTTTGACGGGGGAACGGTTGAAAAATGTGGGAGGAGTAGTCGACAGACAAAATTGTGA
>NC_084635.1:31543263-31565763 GCF_033978795.1 Nerophis ophidion
TTCCATGTAAATTTGTGATTTTTGGGAAAAGGGGGATTTTTTGGAAAATGCAAAAAAAAAAAGTTAACGTTCTGAATCAGTGGTCAGAATTTTTTTCAAAATCAGTCGAGAAATGTTGATGTCGTAACATTTTTAATTGAGAAATGGTATTACGAAATTCCTGGAAAAGCGGTAATTTTTCCAGTTCAAAAAACAATTTTGATTTTTGTCCTAATTAAGAGGAATGTTAAGGGAATAAGCGGTAGAAAATGGATGGATGGATAGTAATAATAATTATCATAACGAAAGTGTAACTGCATAACCAATGTTGTCAAAAATGTGGCCAGTACGAAAATATTAATATTCAGTTACACATTTAACAGTATACTATTGTTCTTGTATTTAGTTTTTTAAATTAATTTTGAATGGGGAAAATGTCCCTAAAAACTGAAAATATTAATATTCAGTTACACATTTAACAGTATACTATTGTTCTTGTATTTTGTTTTTAAATTAATTTTGAATGGGGAAAATGTCCCTAAAAACGGAGAATTCTGAGAAATCCGGGATTTTTTTTTTTTTTTTTTTTTACATTTGTTGAAAGGGAGAACACAATTACCGAATAGGTTGGAATATTTTGAAGGGAACACATTACAACAGTATACTATTGTTCTTGTATTTTGTTTTTTTACTTAATTTATTTTCTAAGTTAGCTAGTTAAAAAATAAAAATAATACTAGCTAAATAATCTTAGTTTATATTTTTATTTTATTTTGGGCGATTGTAATATTTTAGATCAAGGCTGTCTAAAATGTATTATAAATATGTTTTTTTGTGCTAAAAACAAATATATACATTTTAAAGAAAAAACTTTGTCAGCTTTCCATTATAAATGACTAAGTATATTATTGTTATTATTTAAAGCTTTTTAAGACTTTCTTATTACATTCCATTTTCTCATTTTGTTTATGTATTTTCACCTTAAATAAATTGAATAAACATAATAATAAACGATTGTGTAACTGCATTACCTTATGTGTCAAAAATGTGGCCAGTACGAAAATACACATTTAAAAGTTTATTATTGTTCTTGTGTTTTTGTTTTTTTTTCAAGTTAAAAAATAAAAAAAATAATGCAAGCTAACTAAACTTTGTTAATATTTTTATTTAATTTCAAGAGCTTCTAATATTTCAGATCAGGGTGTCTAAAATTTGTAAAAAGAGTCAAAAGCACACAATTGTCTGCATCGACAAGATTGTAAGCATTTGACAATAATAATGTTGAAAATTTGAAAAGTTTATATTAGCTGTGGCCAAATTAAGCACTAAAGTAATCATAATATATACCGTTTTTTTCGGAGTATAAGTCGCACTGGAGTATAGGTCGCATTTTTGGGGGAAATTTATTCGACAAAACCTAACACCAAGAATAGACATTTGAAAGGCAATTTAAAATAAATAAAGAATAGTGAACAACAGGCTGAATAAGTGTACGTTATATGAGGCATAAATAACCAACTGAGAAGGCGCCTGGTATGTTAACCTAACATATTATGGTAAACGTCATTCAAATAACTATAATATATAGAACATGCTATAAGTTTACCAAACAATCTGTCACTCCTAATCGCTAAATCCCATGAAATATTATACGTCTAGTCTCTTACGTGAATGAGCGAAATAATATTATTTGATATTTTACGGTAATGTGTTAATAATTTCACACATAAGTTGCTCCTGAGTAGTCGCACTATGAAAAAAACTGCGACTTATAGTCCAAAAGAAGGTAATAACAATGCAAAGATACCCTTTCAAACGCAATAAACAGGTTTTTCATGACTAGTATTTTTTACTACTGCAATTGAAAGGTCAAAAACTTAAATCAGGGGTCTCAGCCATGCGGCCCGCGGGCCAATTGCGGCCCACGAGACGTTATTTTGCGGCCCGCACCTTGATATGTAAATTTAGTGTTGGTGTGGCCCGCGAGTTTTATATGAATGCCGCTTGACAGCATCATCCATCCATCCATTTCTACCGCTTATTCCCTTTTGGGGTCGCGGGGGGTGCTGGCGCCTATCTCAGCTACAATCGGGCGGAAGGCGGGGTACACCCTGGACAAGTCGCCACCTCATCGCAGAGCCAACACAGATAGACAACATTCACACTCACATTCAAACACTAGGGCCAATTTAGTGTTGCCAATCAATCTATCCCCAGGTGCATGTCTTTGGAAGTGGGAGGAAGCCGGAGTACCCGGAGGGAACCCACGCAGTCACGGGGAGAACATGCAAACTCCACACAGAAAGATCCCGAGCCTAGGTTTGAACCCAGGACTGCAGGAACCTCGTATAGTGAGGCAGACGCACTAACCCCTCTTCCACCGTGAAGTCATATTTGTCATATTTGCTATAAGTACCAACCCTCCCGAATTTTCAGGTAGACTACGGAATATCAAGGCAATTATTCATTCCCGCGAACATCTGTCAGTTTTCACCCAAACAACAATGCTCAATGGGTGCCATGTTGACACTGCCTTTGACGCCCTCTACAACTTGTACTAACAGCGTACCATTCCAGACATTTCTGTATTTGGCTTTTATGAACACAAGTCAGAGCATCCACCTTTTCATCAAACATACAGCAAACAGTCTCAGCCACATGTTCTGTATGGTTTCGGCAAACATGTGTCAGTGACTGCAAGGCATGCTTACAGGTCACACTGACGGTGGCTGTATAAACTACTTTATCACTGTTATAAATATGCGCCACACTGTGAACACACCAAACAAGACTGACGAACACATTTCGGGAGAACATCCGCACTGTCACAAATACCCAGAATCCCATCGAGCTACAATATATACCCTGCTACCACCAAACCCCGCCTCCCAACTCTGCCCCCCTGCGCCGGTCGAGGTGCGGATGTTCTCGCAAAATGTGTTTGTCATTCTTGTTTGGTGTGTGTTCAAAGGGTGACGCATATTTGTAACAGTGATGAACTTGTTTATACGGCCACCCTCAGTGTGACCAGTATGGCTGTTGATCGAGTATGTCTTGCAGTCACTCACGTGTATCCACTAAAGTGTCTTACAGTATATAACCAGGCCAGCATAATATGATGTTAAGTCGAAAGCGATGACATGTTGTAGAGCAGGGGTAGGGAACCTATGGCTCTAGAGCCAGATGTGGCTCTTTTGAGGACTGCATCTGGCTCTCAGATAAATCTGAGCTGACATTCCTTAACACGATAAGTAATGAATAATTCCACTTGTAATCACAGTGTTAAAAATAACGTTCAAAATATAAAACATTATGATGCTTTTTTATGTTCAAGAAGTTGCCTTAATGGTAATTAGTAATTTATTTATTATTGGTTAGTCTGGGGCTTGCCCTCCTGGGGGTTCTTCAGACCACCAAGCACCGACATGAGAGCCCTTTTCAGGGTTACATTATTGTTTTATTTTTCAATAAGTCTCCCAGTTGCTTTCCAGCAATTGTATTTTTCTCTCTCGCTCGCGCTCTGGCTCCAGCCTCCACATGTCTCTCCTCCTGGCTGCTGCTTATAACAGAGCGACAGGTGATTAGATAACAAGGCCCAGGTGGGCCATCTACGCACCTGTCGCTGATTTCGAGGCCGGTCCTGGGACACCCAAGTTTGCTGCAGGCCCACAGGCCACGCCCCCACCACAGTTAGCTTCAGAATAACAATTTTATTACAAAGAATAAGAGACCTATTATACTCTAGAAATGTTGGTCTTACTTAAAAATGCACACGTTTAGTTGTGTTCAGTGTTATAAAAATATTATATGGCTCTTACGGAAATACATTTTTAAATATGTGGCTTTCATGGCTCTCTCAGCCAAAAAGGTTCCCGAACCCTGTTGTAGAAGGTGGCAAAGGCAGCACTAACACGGCACTCTTATGATATTGTTGACTGGGTGAAAATCAGAACACATTTTTGGACAATTCTTACCCTGGGAAATTGTCGGGAGATGCACTTAAATTCGGGAGTCTCCTGGAAAAATGGGAAGGGTTGGCTAGTATGTCGCTAGGGTGGGACGGCCGTTCAAAGAAGGTGAATTCATTAAAAAGTGCATGTTCGACTTTTTAAGAAATCTTTTCTTGCGGCCCAGCCTCACCTAGTGTCTGCATCCTGTGGCCCCCAGGCAAATTGAGTTTGAGACCCCTGACTTAAATACTCTAAATAGGTAAACAAACAATAATGGAGAAAAACAAAATAAGATGGACTCCATCTGTGTCAGAAAAAAATGCACTTCAAAAATATTGACTTTCTTGCAGGGCAGTGTTTTTCTCCAATGGAAAAACTGAGTCGGGTGGTTTGTTTTGTCGACTTGCGAGTTGATCTGTGCTGATGGGCTCATTCAGTCTGAAGATGAAATATTCCCACTAAAGGACATTAGTCTCTCTAATGCTCTTTTTTCCTCAGTGGTGCTTCTCGCTACAATAGCGGGGCGATGTTTGTGTATTCTGTGCTAGCTCGCAGCTCATACCCGAAAAAAAATTGTGGATGGCTGGCAAGAGGCTTTTCTCTGTTGGTTTCATTCTGAGGTCGAAAAAACTGAGAACAAGGCACAGAGTGAACCCTCTTGTATCCATTTTGAAAGCCAAATTTGAAGAAAAACACACAATTACAGCAATTTATCGACACAGGCAAAGTTAATTTATCCTTCAATTAATTGACTTACAAGTAGGGGTGTAACGGTACGTGTATTTGTGTTGAACCGTTTTGGTACGGGGGTTTCGGTTTGGTACGAGGGTGTATCGAACGAGTTTGTAATCTAAAGTCTTGACAAGCTGCTCTGCTTTCTGCCTCTGTCTGAGCAGTGAGCACCCAGGATTGTCCCGCCCACACAACCATCTGATTGGTTACATACAAAGCCAATCAGCAGTGCGTATTCAGAAAGCATGTGAAGTGAAGTATATTTATATAGCGCTTTTCTCTAGTGACTCAAAGCGCTTTACATAGTGAAACCCAATATCTAAGTTACATTTAAACCAGTGTGGGTGGCACTGGGAGCAGGTGGGTAAAGCGTCTTGCCCAAGGACACAACGGCATTGACTAGGATGGCGGAAGCGGGAATCGAACCTGCAAACCTCAAGTTGCTGGCACGGCCGCTCTACCAACCGAGCTAAACCGTCCCACAGTGCTCTGGAATCAGTGCTCCGGCGTCGAGATGATCAGATATGTGTCTAGCAGGTGAGCGGCGGAAATCGTACACTCCCCAAATGATAAAAAATCACTTCCCACTCACAACTATTACAAACATCACTATGAGCCCGTTGACCTTCTAGAAACTTAAACTGCAGCTCAGCTCTCTCATAGTTCTGGCTTGAGGTGAAGGCTAATTAGCTTTTAGCGTTACGTTAGCTCATTTTGCTGTGTGTGTGTTTGGGTGTGCATGTGCATAATAAAAGTCAACTGCAGACTTCCCAAATGCTGTAATAAATTAAGCATGATGAGTTGATTTGAAACTCTTTAATGTTGCACTTTTTATATGTAGAAGAAAGGTTTTGTCATTTTATTGAATCAAAGCAACAACTTGAGGCAGTTTAATGTGGATTAACATGGGTAGAATTATTATAGTGTTCCCAATGTTAAAAAGATAAAGCCATTGTTTACAAATTTGGTAAATAAATAACCCAAAAATGAATATTTTGTTGTTTTCTTACTGTACCGAAAATGAACCGAACCGTGACCTCTAAACCGAGGTATGTACCGAACCGAAATTTTTGTGTACCGTTACACCCCTACTTAGAAGTGTATGAAATTTTTTGAATGCCATGTAAGGATTTAATGTTCACAAAATCAAATCATATGACTTTTAATTCCCCGTAGAAAACCTGTTTTTAAACTGTGAGGAGGTTTAATGAAACTTAAAGGGAACTGCACTTTTTGGGGGGGAATTTTGCAATCATCACGAAAGACATGACAGATGTATATTTTTGTAATGCATTTTAACTTGTAAAAAAACCTAAGTAAGTGTCGACTTACAATGGAGTCAATGTGAGGTCTTCTAATCTGCCCATAACCAATTAAAACCTGGAGATGTCCGAAAATGGCTTTTATGTAGATATCCCGATATTGTCCAACTCTTAGATACAGATTCCGATATCAACAGTCGTGGAATGAACACATTATTATGCTTAATTTTGTTGTGATGCCCCGCTGGATGCATTAAACAATGTAACAAGGTTTTCCAAAATAAATCAACTCAAGTTATGGGGAAAAAAAATGCCATATTTATTACTGGAGTCACTGAGTGTGTTTTTTTTTTTTTAACATGCCTCAAAACAGGAGCTTGGAATTTGGGACATGAGGAGGTTGCGGTGTGTGTGTGTGTGTGTGTGTGTGTGTGTGTGTGTGTGTGTATATTGTAGCGTCCCGAAAGAGTTAGTGCTGCAAGCAGTTCTGGGTATTTGTTCTGTTGTGTTTATGTTGTGTTACGGTGCGGATGTTCTCCCGAAATGTGTTTGTCATTCTTGTTTGGTGTGGGTTCACAGTGTGGCAAATATTTATAACAGTGTTAAAGTTGTTTACACGGCATCCCTCAGTGTGACCTGTATGGCTGTTGAAAAAGTATGCCTTGCATTCACTCGTGTGTGTGTGTGTGAAAGGCCGTAGATATTTTGTGATTGGGCCGGCAGGCAAAGGCAGTGCCTTTAAGTTTTTTTTGCCGCTCTGTACTTCCCCCTACATCCGTGTACCACTCCGTACAGCGGTGTTTTAAAAAGTCATAAATTTAACTTTTTGAAACCAATACCGATAATTTCCGATATTACATTTTAAAGCATTTATCCGCCAATATCGGACATTTCTAATTAAAACCATCCAAAAAGCGCCAAGAATACTATATTTACATTTTTCGCGTCCTGTATATTATTAACCACGTATTAGTGATATTGTTATCAAAAGTGCTAACGCAAACAAATTATTTATAGTGGCGCCATGATCACAAGCTTGTGTGCCATTGTTGACACTATCAAATGATGAGCTGCTTCCTCGTTTCCTTGCTCATCAAAGCGTACTTTAGATCACAAATCATGCCTCTCACTTGGACAGAAGAAGGCTGAGGACGTACTCCAAAAAGTTGGTACACTTTGACAGCCAATTTAGAGCCGGTAATGAGAATGACACAAAAAGACGTTTGGTTCCAGCCCCCTTTTCTTCGCGAGGATTGTGAGACATTCTTCACCTAAATGGGAACATATGAACATCCTAGCAGTCGGCATCCCAATGACAGCAGACATTGTACAGTAAGTTATGTTTTATTATGTTTGTTGGCTCTCAAGAAGTCTGCAGTGAGCAAAAATCAGTGATGTTGAAAAAAACGAACGTCGTGATACGTTTTTGAAATGAATGTTCCCCGTATGCTTAAGTGATTGAAATACTTGAATATTAAATGTACCTGTTAGTAAACCTGTGTCAAATTCAAGGCCCGGGGGCCAGTTCTGGCCCGCCACGTTATTTTATGTGGCCCGCAAAAGCCTGTAATAAATTAATTGATTAACGTGGACCCCGACTTAAACAAGTTGAAAAACTTATTTGGGAGTTACCATTTAGTGGCCAATTGTACGGAATATGTACTGAACTGTGCAATCTACTAATAAAAGTATCAATCAATCAATCAAAAAGGTTACAATGAATATATTAGAAAAAATGAAAAATAAAATCCATCCATTTACTACCGCTTATTCCCTTTTGGGGTCGAGGGGGACGCCGGTGCCTATGTCAGCTACAATCGGGCGGAAGGCGGCGTACACCCTGGACAAGTCTTCACCTCATCGCAGAATAAATACAATTTAAAATTTAAAAAAATAAAATAATAAAAAAATACAAAATATAATATATATATATATATATATATATATATATATATATATATATTATTATTTTTATTTTTTTACTCAATGCAATAATTTTTTCAAATTTGCCAGAAAAAAATGCATATTTTAAACTTTGCTGTTATCTGATCATGCCAATTATGTTATAATACTGCATTGCAAAACTATTTTTGTGAGATAAAAAACAGAGTTAAATATCTGCTTGTCATTTTATTTATGATTTTAAAGCTATAAAGTTATACATAAACAAATCTAATAATCAAATGCATATTTCGATTAATCATGATTAAACACAGGTTACCACCCGCATGCATAATGTAAATTAGTTTAAAAAAAAACAGCCATTACTGCAATGTGGCCCCCAGTGAAAACGAGTTTGACACCCCCGCCTTAGCACGTCACATATATACTTACATCATGTATATAAAACCTTAATGGAGGTGCTTGGATGTGTTTTTAAAGGGGAACATTATCACAATTTCAAAAGGGTTAAAAACAATAAAAATCAGTTCCCAGAGGCTTGTTTTATTTTTTGAAGTTTTTTTCAAAATTTTACCGGTCCCAGAATATCCCTAAATAAAGCTTTAAAGTGCCTTATTTTCGCTGTCTTCGAAACCACTATCCATTTCCCTGTGACGTCATACAGGGCTGCCAATACAAACAACATGGCGGTTACCACAGCAAGATATAGCGACATTAGCTCGGATTCAGACTCGGATTTCAGCGGCTTAAGCGATTCAACAGATTACGCATGTATTGAAACAGATGGTCGGAGTATGGAGGCAGATAGCGAAAACGAAATTGATGAAGAAATTGAAGTTATTTAGCGAATAGCTATTGACGCTATTCGGCCATAGCGTGGGTGTACCTAATGAAGTGGCCCATAGCATGGCTGCCTTATTAGCATCGCCGGTAAAATGTGCGGACCAAACGATCAGGACTTTCGCATCTTGTGACACTGGAGCAACTTAAATCCGTCGATTGGTAAGAGTTTGTTTCGCATTAAATGTGGGTATCTAGTTTCAAATGTAAATACAGCTAGCGTAAATAGCATGTTAGCATTGATTAGCGTAGCATGTTAGTATCGATTAGCTGGCAGTCATGCCGTGACCAAATATGTCTGATTAGCACATAAGTCAATAACATCAACAAAACTCACCTTTGTGATTTCGTTGACTTAATTGTTGCAAATGCATCTGCAGGTTATCCATACATCTCTGTGCCATGTCTGTCTTAGCATCGCCGGTCAAATGTGAAGACACTCTGGTACATTCAATGGGGGTCTGGCGGCAGATTTCTTGCCAGTGGTGCAACTTGAATCCCTCCCTGTTAGTGTTGTTACACCCTCCGACAACACACCGATGAGGCATGATGTCTCCAAGGTTCCAAAAAATAGTCGAAAAAACGGAAAATAACAGAGCAGAGACCCGGTGTTTGTAATGTGAAAATGAATATGGCGGGTGTGTTACCTCGGTGACGTCACGTTCTGACGTCATTGTTAAAAGACCGATAAACAGAAAGGCGTTTAATTTGCCAAAATTCACCCATTTAGAGTTCGGAAATTGGTTAAAAAAATACATGGTCTTTTTTCTGCAACATCAAGGTATATATTGACGCTTGCATAGGTTTGGTGATAATGTTCCCCTTTAAGGGATTTATAGGCAGAATGGAGCGACTTCCACATGCTCCATTGTAAGCTATTTAGAATGCATAAAAAATGACATCCGTCGTCATGACTTTCATGATTGTGAACAGGCAAAATTCCCCCCAAAAGTGCAGCTCCCCTTTAGAAGTTTTTACCAAAGTGCTAAACTTAAAAATAAATGTCATTTACCAAAGTCAAATAAAAAGTTTATGCATATTAAAAATAAAAGACCTACACTCGCGCCCAAACCCAATAACAATAATTATTAATTTCCTTATAAAAACACAAATAGTTATGGCGACATTACCTTGTTGTTCATGAAGGCCTTTAGACACTGGATGACTTTATGTTGGTTCTTTTTGTCAAGCCGCACCTGCCTAGGGACATAGAGTAGACAGAGCATGAATCCATCCATTCAATACTGCACGTATCCCCCTAAAACCACAACCATAGCCTGGAGCTTTAGTCGGGAAGTACAGGTCACTCTTCAACTAAACCTTGAAATAAAATGTTTCAAATAATTGAAAACTGCGGTGGCCGAGAAGCATAAATATTTGAAACAAAACACGTGTGTGTATGTGGGTCTTCTTGTGATTACCTTTGTTACCCCTGTAAGTTGTGTCACATTTTGTGAAGTAGATTTCACTTGTGTGTACTTCTCTGCCACCCTATAAACATCCATCCATCCATCCATCCATTTTCTACCGCTTATTCCCTTTTGGGGTCGCGGGGGGCGCTGGCGCCTATCTGAGCTACAATCGGGCAGAAGGCGGGGTACACCCTGGACAAGTCGCCACCTCATCGCAGGGCCAACACAGATAGACAGACAACATTCACACTCACATTCACACACTAGGGCCAATTTAGTGTTGCCAATCAACCTATCCCCAGGTGCATGTCTTTGGAAGTGGGAGGAAGCCGGAGTACCCGGAGGGAACCCACGCATTCACGGGGAGAACATGCAAACTCCACACAGAAAGATCCCGAGCCTGGATTTGAACCCAGGACTGCAGGACCTTCGTATTGTGAGGCAGACGCACTAACCCCTCTGCCGCCGTGAAGCCCCCTATAATCATCACCTTGCATTTTGAAAATGTAACTAGTTTAAAGTAAAAAATAAAGTACCAATGATTGTCACACACACGAGGTGTGGCGAAATTATTATCTGCATTTGACCCATGCCCCTTGATCACCCCGGGAGGTGAGGGGAGCAGTGAGCAGCAGCAGTGGCCGCGCCCCTGGTGATTTAACCCCGAATTCCAAACCTTGATGCTGAGTGCCATGCATAATAATAATAATAATAATGGATTAGATTTATATCGCGCTTTTCTATTGTTAGATACTCAAAGCGCTCACAGAGAAGTGGGAACCCATCATTCATTCACACCTGGTGGTGGTAAGCTACATCTGTAGCCACAGCTGCCCTGGGGTAGACTGACGGAAGCGTGGCTGCCAATTTTGCGCCTACGGCCCCTCCGACCACAACCAATCATTCATTCATCATTCATTCACCAGTGTGAGCGGCCCAAGGACACAACGGCAGCGATTTGGATGTCAATAGGTGGGAAGCGAACCTGCAACCCTCAGGTTTCTGGCACGGCCGCTCTACCCACTATGCCATGCCGTAGTGGGTAGAGCAGGGAAGTAATGGGTCCCATTTTTATAGTCTTTGATATGACTCTGGGGCAGTACGGTGGAAGAGGGGTTGGTGTGTCTGCCTCACAATACAAAGGTCCTGAGTAGTCCTGGGTTCAATACCGGGCTCGGGATCTTTCTGTGTGGAGTTTGCATGTTCTCCCCGTAACTGCATGGGTTCCCTCCGGGTACTCCGGCTTCCTCCCACTTCCAAAGACATGCACCTGGGGATAGGTTGATTTGCAACACTAAATTGGAACTAGTGTGTGAATGTTGTCTGTCTGTGTTGGCCCTGCGATGAGGTGGCGACTTGTCCAGGGTGTACCCCGCCTTCCGCCCGATTGTAGCTGAGATAGGCACCAGAAAAAAAAAGGTAATAAGCGGTAGAAAATGGATGGGTGGCGCAGTGGGGAGAGTGGCCGTGCTCAACCCGAGGGTCACTGGTTCAAATCCCACCTAGAACCAACCTCGTCACGTCCGTTGTGTCCTGAGCAAGACACTTCACCCTTGCTCCTGATGGGTGCTGGTTGGCGCCTTGCATGGCAGCTCCCTCCATCAGTGTGTGAATGTGTGTGTGAATGGGTAAATGTGGAAGTAGTGTCAAAGCGCTTTGAGTACCTTGAAGGTAGAAAAGCGCTATACAAGTACAACCCATTTATCATTTATATGACTCGGCCGGGGTTTGAACTCACGACCTACCGATCTCATGGCGGACACTCTAACCACAAATAAATAAGTCTTGAGCCATATTGGAATGGCTTCGTTTATCAATATCCTCCCACTTCTTTCACATTTTAAAAAGGGAATTAATGCGCACAATTTTTGCGAGTGCATCCGGTCCAGCCAAAAAATATTTTTCGGACTATAAGGCGCACTTGAAATCTTTCTTTTCTTTTCTTAGTGAAGTGAAGTGAATTATATTTATATAGCGCTTTTTCTCTAGTGACTCAAAGCGCTTTACATAGTGAAACCCAATATCTAAGTTACATTCAAACCGGTGTGGGTGGCACTGGGAGCAGGTGGGTAAAGTGTCTTGCCCAAGGACACAACGGCAGTGACTAGGATGGCAGAAGCGGGAATCGAACCCGCAACCCTCAAGTTGCTGGCACGGCCACTCTACCAACCGAGCTAAACCGTCCCGTTTATTTCGAACATGACATACATACAACATTATACATCAGTTAAATTCATCATTTCGCAATACACAATACATCATGTCCGAAAAGGAGTAGGAAGAAGCAAAGCTTATTTAATCCTACCCCTTTTCCACTTCAGAGCGCCCACAATATATACATTCATTCACTGACCTTCTTTACAGCAAAATATCAAAATGACATCTATGAGTGATTAACACAGCAGTTTTCTAACATGTACTTAATTATTTCAGTCATTATTAACATACTAAGATGAAGAATATCTTATTTTATATAAGTTTGAAAGTGTTTCTCATAATACTTCTTCTTTGTACTTTGTAAGCACTATTAATTTAAACATCCTCTTAAACTGGCTCATATGAGTACAATATTTAACTTCTTTACTTAATCCATTCCATAATTTAATTCCACATACCGATATGCTAAAAGTTTTAAGTGTTGTACGGGCATACAAATGCTTTAAGTTAGATTTTCCTCTAAGGTTATATTTCTCCTCTTTAGTTGAGAAGAATTGTTGTACATTCTTTGGTAGCAGGTTATAATTTACTTTGTACATCAATTTAGCTGTTTGGAATTTTATCAAGTCATCGAGCTTTAATATTTTTGTCAAAAACCTACTCAGTGGCTTAGTGGTTAGAGCAGGGGTCGGGAACCTTTTTGGCTGAGAGAGCCATGAAAGCCAAATATTTCACAAAGTATGTCCATAAGAGCCATACATCATTTTTCAACACTGAACACAACTAAATTTGTGCATTTTTAAGTATGACCAACATTTGTAGAGTATAATAAGTCTCTTATTCTTTTTAACAACATTGTTATTATAAAAGTTAACAAATAATACATATAATACTTCTTACCTTTAATGCGACATCTTGAACAGGTGCGGTAGAAAACGGATGGTTGGATTAAAATGCATGAGAATGTTGTATAATTTGAACGTTATTTTTGACACTGTGATTACCAACGGAATTATTCATTACTTATCGTGTTAAGCAGTGTCAGCTAAGATTTATCTGAGAGCCATAGGTTCCCTACTCCTGGTTTAAGCATTAGACACCTTTTTACCTGCACCCTGCCTCCCGCTGTTTCCCACATCTACAAAGCAATTAGCTACCGACTGCCACCTACTGATACGGAAGAGTATTACACGGTTACTTGGGATAGCTCGGTTGGTAGAGTGGCCTTGCTAGCAACCTGAGGGTTCCAGGTTCGATTCCCGCTTCCGCCATCCTAGTCACTGCCGTTGTGTCCTTGGGCAAGACACTTTACACACCTGCCCCCAGTGCCACCCACACTCGTTTAAATGTAACTTAGATATTGGGTGTCACTTGATCTGCCGTTTCTTTTCCTTTTCTTCTATGTCTCACTCTCCTTTGTGGAGGGAGTCCGGTCCGATCCGGTGGCCATGTACTGCTCGCCTGTGTATCGGTTGGGGACATCTCTGCGCTGCTGATCCGCCTCCCCTTGGGATGGTTTCCTGCTGGCTCCGCTGTGAACGGGACTCTCGCTGCTGTGTTGGATCCGCTCTGGACTGGACTCTCGCGACTGTGTTGGATCCATTATGGATTGAACTTTCACAGTATCATGTTAGACCCGCTCGACATCCATTGCTTTCCTCCTCTCCAAGGTTCTCATAGTCATCATTGTCACCGACGTCCCACTGGGTCATTATTGTCACCGATGTCCCACTGGGTGTGAGTTTTCCTTGCCCTTATGTGGGCCTACCGAGGATGTCGTAGTGGTTTGTGCAGCCCTTTGAGACACTAGTGATTTAGGGCTATATAAGTAAACATTGATTGATTGATTGATTGACTTTGTAAAGCGCTTTGAGTCACTAGAGAAAAGCGCTATATAAATATAATTATCTGAGAGCCATCTGCAGTCATCAAAAGAGCCACATCTGGCTCTAGAGCCATAGGTTCCCTACCACTGGGTTAGAGTGTCCGCCCTGGATAGAGGGTTCAAACCCCGGCCGAGTCATATCAAAGACAATAAAAATGGGACCCGTTACCTTCCTGCTTGGCACTCAGCATCAAGGGTTGGAATTGGGGGTTAAATCACTGAAAATGATTACCGGGCGTGGCCACCGTTGCTGCCCACTGCTCCCCTCACCTCCCAGGGGGTGAACAAGGGGATGGGTCGAATGCAGAGGACAAATTTCACCACACCTATCCTTCGGCCTTTAACTTTAACTTAAAAAATCGACGGTGCGCCTTATATACAGAACAAATCTGGTTGTGCTTACCGCCCTTGAAGCAATTTTATTTGGTACATGGTGTAACGATAAGTGTGACCTGTATATTGTAGTCACACATAACAACATAGGGGTGGTAAAACTCCGTTGGTAGAGCCAGCAACTTGTGGGTTCCAGGTTCGATCCCTGCTTCCGCCATCCTAGTCACTGCCATTGTGTCCATGGGCAAGACACTTATTCCGCCTGCTCCCAGTGCCACCCACGCTGGTTTAAATCTAACTTAGGTATTGGGTTTCACTATGTAAAGCTCTGTGAGTCACTAGAGAAAAGCGTTATATAAATATAATTCACTTCACGTCACGTAAGAGATACGTCCAGCCATCCATCCACTTTCTACCGCTTGTCCATTTTCCGTGTCGCGGCGGATGCTGGAGACTATCTCAGCTGCATTCGAGCGGAAGGCGGTGTACACCCTGGACAAGTTGCCACCTCATCATGGGGCCAACACAGATAGACAACATTCACACACTAGGGCCAATTTGGTGTTGCCAATCACCCCATTCCCCGGATGCATGTTTTTTGGAGGTGGGAAGAACGCGGAGTACCCAGAGGGAACCAACGCAGTCACGGGAAGAACACGCGAACTCCACACAGAAAGATCCCGAGCCCGGGATTGAACTCTGGACCTTCGTATTGTAAGGCACATGTGTAGACTGTAATGTTGCAACACCAAAACTTTAAATGTTCCATTGAAAATAAAGAACATTACACACGGCGCTTAAAAATCTCTCAAAAATGTTTAGTGCGACTTTGAGGCCGCAGCGCTTGATGGATTGTCAGCGCATTACGGCTATCGTAGTCAGAAGTGCGAGTATTATTATGGTGTGTTTATAGACCACAAAATGGTAGCTGTTAGTAGAAATATTATCTGATGTTTTGTTTCGCAATATTATGCAAAACCAACTTTCCTTACCTTCTGGTACCTGCTGATCTGTTTTTTGGGATCTGCATAAGTACTTAAAATGTGCGCAAGTCCACCATTGTAGTCCGTGCCGACAACGTAGTCGATCAGCTTCTTCTTTTTCACTATCTTCTTGTTATGGGACATTTGTAATATAAAGTAGGGTAAAGTTCTAACTTCTTCTTCAGTTCTAACTTTCTGTCAGTAAACTCGCTACGGAAGCGCTAAAACATACCGGTGTAGTGTACGGGGGTTACGGTTCGGTTCGGAGGTGTACCGAACAACACGGACATATTAAGTAGCGCACGTTTTGTAAACAATGCACACCGAGGCACTAGTGCTGCAACGGATCAATATAATACGTCTCGATTACTGTAACGTATTATTTTCGGGTCTCTCCATGTCTAGCATTAAAAGATTACAGTTGGTACAAAATGCGGCTGCTAGACTTTTGACAAGAACAAGAAAGTTTGATCATACTGGCTCACCTGCACTGGCTTGCTGTACACTTAAGATGTGACTTTAAGGTTTTACTACTTACGTATAAAATACTACACGGTCTAGCTCCAGCCTATCTTGCTGATTGTATTGTACCATATGTCCCGGCAAGAAATTTGCGTTCAAAGGACTCCGGCTTATTAGTGATTCCTAGAGCCCAAAAAAAGTCTGCGGGCTATAGAGCGTTTTCCGTTCGGGCTCCAGTACTCTGGAATGCCCTCCCGGTAACAGTTCGAGATGCTACCTCAGTAGAAGCATTTAAGTCTCACCTTAAAACTCATCTGTATACTCTAGCCTTTAAATAGACCTCCTTTTTAGACCAGTTGATCTGCCGCTTCTTTTCTTTTTTCTCCTATGTCCCCCCCCTCCCTTGTGGAGGGGGTCCGGTCCGATGACCATGGATGAAGTACTGGCTGTCCAGAGTCGAGACCCAGGATGGACCGCTCGCCTGTATCGGTTGGGGACATCTCTACGCTGCTGATCCGCCTCCACTTGAGATGCTTTCCTGTGGACGGGACTCTCGCTGCTGTCTTGGATCCGCTTTGAACTGAACTCTCGCGGCTGGTTTGGATCCACTATGGATTGAACTTTCACAGTATCATGTTAGACCCGCTCGACATCCATTGCTTTCGGTCCCCTAGAGGGGGTGGGGGTTGCCCACATCTGAGGTCCTCTCCAAGGTTTCTCATAGTCAGCATTGTCACTGGCGTCCCACTGGATGTGAATTCTCCCTGCCCACTGGGTGTGAGTTTTCCTTGCCCTTTTGTGTGTTCTTCCGAGGATGTTGTAGTCGTAATGATTTGTGCAGTCCTTTGAGACATTTGTGATTTGGGGCTATATAAATAAACATTGATTGACTGATTGATTGATCCGTTCGGATCAATATCTTCGGTTCGGCACACACGTGATCCGCGGTCTAATTTATGAAAAAAAAAAAAAAAAAAGTTGTTCGCACAGCGTGGTAATGGGGAGCGGAGTAACGGCGGAACTTGAACGCCCCGTGCCATTTAATCGGTGTGTTTATAGGTGCAGATTCCATTGTGCAAAACGAGGGTTTTAAACACATGCTGAAAGTGCTTCAGCCACATTACGACATCCCGTCGCGCACCAACGTCAACGATAAGATTGTGCCAGATTTTTATGAGCAAGAGAAGAAAAAAGTTGTGGACAAACTACCCCGAGCATCGTCTGTTGCGCTCACGACAGAAGGGTGGAGGTCAAGGGGAACTATGTGAATTAGTGAATTATATTTATATAGCGCTTTTCTCTAGTGACTCAAAGCGCTTTACATAGTGAAACCCAATATCTAAGTTACATTTAAACCAGTGTGGGTGGCATTGGGAGCAGGTGGGTACAGTGCCTTGCCCAAGGACACAACGGCAGTGACTACGATGGCGGGAGCGGGAATCGAATACAGAGTGGGCCAAAATTGTAAACCGAACAAAGCCGCGGGCCAAGGTGTAACAAATTAACCTTTTAATAGGGACCCAAACAAGTTTTGCATGGAATATTGAACAAGCAAGGCTTATATAACTTTACAGTGACATGCAAAATTGAGTTTCAAATAATAATAACAATAATTAAAAAATATTAATGGCATATCAAATCAAATTTAAATAAAAATTGAATGCCTCTTTTCGATTTGCAGCCTTCTGAGGTAAATATCAAAATAAACTTTTTCCACAGGGCAATAATAAATTTGAAAGTAAAATAACAATACGGAATGAATCAAACATTCAAGCTTTGAAGTAGCAAGAAAAAGTGAATGAATAAAACGTTAATCATTGCTCAGTTTGCTACACTGATTTGCTTTAACAACGCTTATATAACCTAGTAGTGCAAAAAACACTTTCAAAAAACAAACAAAAAAACATCACAGAAATAACATTTAAATAAAAATTTAATGCCTCTTTTGTATTTGCAGCCTTCTGAAGTAAATATCAACATTAACTTTTCCCACTAGCTAATAAATTTGAAAATAAAATAACGATGAGGTGGTCGGGGTTGGGGGGTGGCGGGGTTTGGTGGTAGCGGGGCTGGATATTTTAGCGTCCCGGAATAGTTAGTGCTGCAAGGGGTACTTGGTATTTGTTCTCTTGTGTTTCAGTGCGGTTGTTCTCCCGAATTGTGTTCGTCATTCTTGTTTGGTCAGGGTTCACAGTGTGGCGCATATTTGTAACAGTGTTGAAGTTGTTTATACGGCCACTCTCAGTGTAACCTGTATGGCTGTTGATCAAATATGCCTTGCATTCACTTTTGTGTGTGTGTGTGTACAAGCCGCATATACTATGTGACTTGGCCGGCATGCTGTATGTATGGAGGAAAAGCGGACGGAACGACAGGTTGTGGAGAACGCTAAAGGCAGTGACTTTAAGGCACGACCACAATATTGTTGTCCTGGGAGAAATTCGGGAGAATGGTTGCCCTGGGAAATTTTCGGGAGGGGCACTGAACTTCGGAAGTCTCCCTGGAAAATCAGGAGGCTTGGCAAGTACAAGTATTAGCGGTGAATGCCGTGTTACAGCGGCACCGCCGCTGTATAATACCGGTGGGCCAGCAGTAATGTTAATTTGATATTGCCTCAAGGGCCAAATTAAATTACACGGCGGGCCAAATTTGGCCCGCAGGCCAGAGTTTGACACCCATGGTCTACGCCATAAAATGTGGGCGTGGCATGGTGCAGGGATGGGAATGGAATTTACAAAATCAGCTGGAAATGTTTAAATCCTAAAACACCGCTTTGCGGAGGGCCGCACAGCGGCCGCACCCGATTACACGCAGTGCCCCCCCCAGAAAATTTTTGAAATCTATGTTAGCTTAGGATGCATTTCCTGCTATTTTGAGTCAAAATCTAACAATATTCTCCTGACCAAAATTTCACATTTATTAGCAAATATTTTCATAAAAATGTATCATGTGATGAAATGTATGTATACAAGTTTACACATATATCGAATTCCTGCACACTTTTGGATTATAGACAAAAATAGACCTACAAATGGATTAACCAGAAATCAAAATATAAAAATGTTGAAACCCATAAGATCATGTATTGTACTTCTGAATGGACTCGTTTGTCGTAGATTAGTGTGAGAGGAGCCGAGTCGGAGGTGGGAGGCTTCAATAGTTGATTTGAGGCTGCATTTGTGACGATGTTTGACTTCAGCTTGAAGGCCGATCCCAGTGAAAAATGACTTCTCCGTAAACTCACTTTACTTAGATGCCTTGCCAATTTCGCGTGGTCAAAGAGTGCCACCTTTCCCCGAGATCCATAGTTCACAATGTCCTTGCAATAGAAGCACTGAGCACGTCCCGGTTCATCGCACTTTGCAATGAAATCGTTGATCAGTTCGTCTACTTCTACGATATTGTTGTTAATCTTCACCTTCGGTTTAATAGATATATCGAGCCATGCCCAGTTCCACTTGTTTCTCACGCCCTTATCGATATCTTTCGCTAATGAAGCATTCCTATCTTGAATAAGCTTAACCATGTATGAAACTGTTTTGTCAATAAAGAAACGTGTTATTTGAGAGCTACTGTGTTTCTTTCCAGATTAGTCGTCGATAAACACAACCGATATAAACAGAATACGAGTTCAGAAACGCTCACAATAATTAAGGATCAGGGAGTAGATATTGTCGGCAAGCAACGCGTGCAGACGCCTATAACGGGCAACGTCATTGGTTGGTGTCATCAGTTGATAGTAGAGCTAGCCAATCTGGTGCCTTCACACATTGGCCTTATATTATAAATGACCTTGGCGGCGCCAAAATCGGCGGAATTCCTCGGATCTGCGGGAAATTCCCATCCCTGCATGGTGCCAAATTTTTTTTAATTATTTTTTTTTGATGGATCAACTTTCTCTTTAGTATGCACTGCTCTGCCAACACGCCCATACACACAGAAGCCACTATGGTGCCCTTACAAACAATCAGAAATCCCCAAAATCCGTAACATTTATGACCGCGTTACTACAATAGCAAACATGTTAAAAAGTAAAATCCACCTATATCAGGGGTGTCAAACTCAAATACAGAGTGGGCCAAAATTTAAAACTGAACAAAGCCGCAGGCCAAGGTTGAACAAATGAACCTTTTAATAAGGACCCAAACAAGTTTCGCATTGAATCTTTAACAGGCAAGGCTTATATAACTTTACAGTGACATGCAAAATCCAGTTTCAAATAATAATAATTAAAAAATATCAATGGCATATCAAATCAAATTTAAATAAAAATTGAATGCCTCATTTCTATTTGCAGCCTTCTGAGGTAAATATCAACATTAACTTTTTCCACAGGCTAATAAATCTTAAAATAAAATAACAATGAGGTGGGCGGGGTTTGGTGGTAGCGGTTGGTGTATATTGTAGCGTCCCAGAGGAGTTAGTGGTGCAAGTGGTTCTGGGTATTTGTTCTGTTGTGTTTATGTTGTGTTACGGTGCGGATGTTCTCCCGAAATGTGTTTGTCATTCTTGTTTGGTGTGGTTTCACAGTGTGGCCCATATTTGTAACAGCGTTAAAGTTGTTTATACGGCCACCCTCAGTGTGACCTGTATGGTTGTTGACCAAGTATGCTTTGCATTCACTTACGTGTGTAAAAGCCGCGTGTATTATGTGATTTGGCCGGCACGCTGTTTGCATGGAGGAAAAGCGGACGTGACGACATATTGTAGACAACGCTAAAGGCAGTGACTTTTAGGCACGCCCCCAATATTGTTGTCCGGGTGGAAATCAGGAGAATGGTTGGAAAATCGGGAGGGTTGGCAAGAATGAGTATTAGCGGCGAATGTTAATTTGATATTGCCTCAAGGGCCAAATGAAATTGCACGGCGGGCCAAATTTGGCCCGCGGGCCAGAGTTTGACACCCATGACCTACATTAACATTGGCAAGGAACTGAAGAGAAAGCAGTAGACGGCGAGAGAAGAAAGGAGGCGAGAGCCGTGTGTGTCCTCTAGGGTTGTCCCGATACCAATATTTTGGTACCAGTACCATAGCGAACATACTGGACAACTTGGCGCCAAGCTCTGATCTGATGCTTCGCCTTAAAACTTTGAACATTTGTAACTGGGCTCCAAAAAGTCCGATCTTCATCATGATTGAATGAAACAATTAAGATGACACATTGATGGTCTACATTGGTCAGTATCCATTTGTAGTGGGCGAAGCATGGCGAAAAAAAATGCTCCTCGCGGTTACCATCTTACTTTAAATGATCAGCTCTCCTTCCGGATTGGTGTAGGGCAGGGGTGTCAAACTCAAATACAGAGTGGGCCAAAATTTAAAACTGAACAAAGCCGCGGGCCAAGGTTGAACAAATTAACCTTTTAATAGGGACCCAAACAAGTTTTGCAGTGAATATTGAACAAGCAAGGCTTAAATAGGTCAGCACGGTGAAACAGGGGTTAGTGCATCTGCCTCACAATACGAAGGTCCTAAGTAATCCTGGGTTCAATCCCGGGCTCGGGATCTTTCTGTGTGGAGTTTGCATGTTCTCCCCGGGACTGCGTGGGTTCCCTTCGGGTATTTGGGCTTCCTCCCATGGAACAGGCAGTGCTTATATAACGTAATAGTGCAAAATCAACTTTCAAAAAACATCAGAGGTATATTAAATACAATTTAATCAAAAAAATAATGCCTCTTTTCTATTTGCAGCCTTCTGAGGTAAATATCAACATAAACTTTTTCCACAGGCTAATAAATTCAAAAATAAAATAAAAATGAGGTGGGCGGGGTTTGGTAGTAGCGGGTGTGTATATTGTGCATCAAGGGATTCTGGGTATTTGTTCTGTTGTGTTTATGCCATCTCCGGGTTGGGGAGGAGACCCTGCCCCAAGTGGAGGAGTTCAAGTACCTAGGAGTCTTGTTCACGAGTGAGGGAAGAGTGGATCGTGAGATCGACAGGCGGATCGGTGCGGCGTCTTCAGTAATGCGGACGTTGTACCGATCCGTTGTGGTGAAGAAGGAGCTGAGCCGGAAGGCAAAGCTCTCAATTTACCGGTCGATCTTCGTTCCCATCCTCACCTATGGTCATGAGCTTTGGGTCATGACCGAAAGGATAAGATCACGGGTACAAGCGGCCGAAATGAGTTTCCTCCGCCGTGTGGCGGGGCTCTCCCTTAGAGATAGGGTGAGAAGCTCTGCCATCCGGGAGGAACTCAAAGTAAAGCCGCTGCTCCTTCACATCGAGAGGAGCCAGATGAGGTGGTTCGGGCATCTGGTCAGGATGCCACCCGAACGCCTCCCTAGGGAGGTGTTTAGGGCACGTCCAACCGGTAGGAGGCCACGGGGAAGACCCAGGACACGTTGGGAAGACTATGTCTCCCGGCTGGCCTGGGAACGCCTCGGGATCCCCCGGGAAGAGCTGGACGAAGTGGCTGGGGAAAGGGAAGTCCGGGTTTCCCTGCTTAGGTTGTTGCCCCTCCGACCCGACCTCGGATAAGCGGAAGAAGATAGATAGATGGATGGATGGATGGATGGATGTTTATGTTGTGTCACAGTGAGGGTGTTCTCCCAAAATGTGTTTTGTCATTCTTGTTTGGTGTGGGTTCACAGTGTGGCGCATAT
>NC_084635.1:31570763-31720763 GCF_033978795.1 Nerophis ophidion
AAATGTGTAACACTACGAGGTTTGATCTGAATCCACAAGGAGGGCAAACACAAGGTCAGATATTAGCGAGAAATGTGTGTGTGACTGCATCAGAGAGGCAGACACACACTGAGGGGGAAGGAAATCTAACTGATCTTTTAGCATTCAGCCGCTGCTCCATTATCCTAAACAAGCTGCATTCCTCCCAGCCACAAATCCAATCATAACTGATGATGTCATCAGTATTTCTACAAAAGTACATCATACTGCAAGTCAGGAGATGATAGAATAGAAAAGGGAAGGGAAATTGTGTTGACAAAAGGTATTTAGGGTGCCCACAAAGAGGTGCATTTGTGTTGATTTGTTGTTTTTAGTATTAGTAGGTGCATTTGTGTTGATTTGTTCTGTGTTTTTAGGAATATGTAGGTGCATGTGTGTTGATTAGTTGTTTTTTAGTAATAGTAGGTGCATGTTTGTGGATTTGTTGTTTTTTTTTAGTAATAGTAGATGCATAGTGTGTTGATTTTTTTGTTTCTTTAGTAATAGTGGTTGCATGTGTGTTGAATTGTTGTGTAGTCTTTAGTAATAGTAAGCACATGAGTTTGGATTTGATGTTTATTGTATTAATAGTAGATGCAAAGTGTGTTGATTTGGTCTGTGTTTTAGTAATAGTAGGTGCATGTGTGTTGATTTGTTGTTTTTTAGTCATAGTAGGTGCATGTGTGTTGATTTGTTGTTTTTTAGTAATAGTAGGTGCATGTGTGTTGATTTGTTATTTTTTAGTAATAGTAGGTGCACGTGTGTTGATTTGTTTTTTAGTAATAATAGGTGCACGTGTGTTGATTTTTTATTTTTTAGTAATAGTAGGTGCATGTGTGTTGATTTGTGTTTTTTAGTAATAGTAGGTGCATGTGTGTTGATTTGTTGTTTTTTAGTTATAGTAGGTGCATGTGTGTTGATTTGTATTTTTTAGTAATAGTAGGTGCATGTGTGTTGATTTTTTATTTTTTAGTAATAGTAGGTGCATGTGTGTTGATTTGTGTTTTTTAGTAATAGTAGGTGCATGTGTGTTGATTTGTTGTTTTTTAGTTATAGTAGGTGCATGTGTGTTGATTTGTATTTTTTAGTAATAGTAGGTGCATGTGTGTTGATTTGTGTTTTTTAGTAATAGTAGGTGCATGTGTGTTGATTTGTGTTTTTTAGTAATAGTAGGTGCATGTGTGTTGATTTGTTATTTTTTAGTAATAGTAGGTGCATGTGTGTTGATTTGTGTTTTTTAGTAATAGTAGGTGCATGTATGTTGATTTGTTATTTTTTTAGTAATAGTAGGTGCATGTGTGTTGATTTATTTTTTAGTAATAGTATGTGCATGTATGTTGATTTATTTTTTAGTAATAGTAGGTGCATGTGTGTTGATTTGTGTTTTTTAGTAATAGTAGGTGCACGTGTGTTGATTTGTGTTTTTTAGTAATAGTAGGTGCATGTGTGTTGATTTGTTATTTTTTAGTAATAGTAGGTGCATGTGTGTTGATTTGTGTTTTTTAGTAATAGTAGGTGCATGTGTGTTGATTTGTTATTTTTTAGTAATAGTAGGTGCATGTGTGTTGATTTGTGTTTTTTAGTAATAGTAGGTGCATGTGTGTTGATTTGTTATTTTTTAGTAATAGTAGGTGCATGTGTGTTGATTTGTGTTTTTTAGTAATAGTAGGTGCATGTATGTTGATTTGTTATTTTTTTAGTAATAGTAGGTGCATGTGTGTTGATTTATTTTTTAGTAATAGTATGTGCATGTATGTTGATTTATTTTTTAGTAATAGTAGGTGCATGTGTGTTGATTTGTGTTTTTTAGTAATAGTAAGTGCATGTGTGTTGATTTGTTGTTTTTTAGTCATAGTAGGTGCATGTGTGTTGATTTGTTGTTTTATAGTAATAGTAGGTGCATGTGTGTTGATTTGTTGTTTTTTAGTAAAAGTAGGTGCATGTGTGTTGATTTGTTGTTTTTTAGTAACAGTAAGTGTGTGTGTTGATTTGTTGTTTTTTGGTAATAGTAAGTGCATGTGTGTTGATTTGTTGTTTTTTAGTCATAGTAGGTGCATGTGTGTTGATTTGTTGTTTTATAGTAATAGTAGGTGCATGTGTGTTGATTTGTTATTTTTTAGTAATAGTGGGTGCATGTGTGTTGATTTGTTGTTTTTTAGTAATAGTAAGTGCATGCGTGTAGATTTTTTTGTGTTTTGTAGTACTTTTCTAAATATGAGATATGAGAAAATGGTGAGAGTCAACTGCTGTCAAATAATTACAACTTACAGATGTGAGGCAATAAGTGAGATAACAAATGTAAATATTGCGATATGTGGTACCTGACAGGATTGCTGGTCAGTGAAACTCGCAGAGAATCCAGACAAGCAAACAGACGTTCTTCCATCACACCTGACTTGAGTTCTCCCAGGAATTCCTGGGGAGATATCTGATAGCTGCTTTTCAAGCTGCCCTGGAGGGGGGAAAAAAAATCATATTTTGTAGTAGCCAGTAGAAAAGTAATATACAAGCGGTCCTCCTTTTACAAATCCTGTTTCCATATTAGTTGGGATATTGTGTTAGATGTAAATATAAACGGAATACAATGATTTGCAAATCCTTTTCAACCCATATTCAATTGAATGCACTACAAAGACAAGATACAGTATTTGATGTTCAAATTAAAATTTAATTTTTATTTTGCAAATAATAATTAACTTAGAATTTCATGGCTGCAACACGTGCCAAAGTAGTTGGGAAAGGGCATGTTCACCACTGTGTTACATCACCTTTTCTTTTAACAACACTCAATAAATGTGTGGGAAATGAGGAAACTAATTGTAGAAGCTTATGTAGAGCTTCAGACGTTCAACAGTCCGGGGTCTCCGCTGTCATATTTTACGCTTCATGATGCGCCACACATTTTCGATGGGAGACAGGTCTGGACTGCAGGCGGGCCAGGAAAGTACTCGCACTCTTTTACCACGAAGGCACGCTGTTATAACACGTGGCTTGGCATTGTCTTGCTGAAATAAACAGGGGCGTCCATGATAACTTTGCTAGGATGACAACATATGTTGTTCCAAAACCTGTATGGACCATTCAGCATTAATGGAGCCTTCACAGGTGTGTAAGTTACTCATGCCTTGGGCACTACTACACCCCCATACCATCACAGATGCTTGCTTTTGAACGTTGCGCCTATAACAATACAGATGTTTATTTTTCCCTTTATTCCGGAAGACACCACGTCCAGTTTCCAAATATAATTTGAAATGTGGACTCGTCAGACCAAAGAACACTTTTCCACTTTGTATCAGTCCATCTTAGATGAGGTATGGCCCAGCGAAGCCGGCTGCGTTTCTGGGTGTTGTTGATAAATGGGTTTTGCTTTGCATGGTAGAGTTATAACTTGCACTTACAGATGTAGCGACCAACTGTAGTTACTGACAGTGGTTTTATGAAGTGTTCCTGAGCCCATGTGGTGAAATACTTTACACACTGATGTCGGTTTTTGATGCAGTACCGCCTGAGGGATCAAAGGTCCGTAATATCATCGCTTACGTGCAGTTACTTATCCAGATTCTCTGAACATTTGATGATTTTACGGACCGTAGATGGTAAAATACCTAAATTCCTTGCAAAAACTCGTTGAGAAATTTTGTTCTAAAACTGTTCGACAATTTGCTTACAAAGTGGTGACCCTCACCCCATTCTTGTTTGTGAACTATTTAGCATTTCATGGAAGCTGCTTTTATACCCAATCATGGCACCCACCTGTTCCCAATTAGCCTGCACACCTGTGGGATGTTCCATATAAGAGTTTGATGAGTATTCCTCAACTTTATCAGTGTTTATTGCCACCTTTCCCAACTTCTTTGTCACGTGTTGCTGGCATCAAATTCTAAAGTTAATGATTATTTGCCAAAAGAAAAAAAATGTTTATCAGTTTGAACATCAAATATTTTGTCTTTGTAGCACATTTAACTGAATATGGGTTGAAAAGGATTTGCAAATCATTGTATTCCGTTTATATTCACATCTAACACAATTTCCCAACTCATATGGAAACAGCGTTTCCATATGAGTTCTACAGCAAGTCCAAAAACTTGCTGTAGAACTATTTACAGCATGAAAGAACACAGTATATTCCTTAGAGGCCTTTTTCCACCGCAGGAGCTTTTAAAATGCTTTCCAACTTACACAAAATACCACCAAAAACTACCCAGCTAAATGAAAATTTGGTGGGACTTTGGAATGTTCCCCAAGAAATATCTGCTGTCGAACACAGAATGGTTATGTTTATTATTTTTTACCATCCATCCCCATCCATTTTCTACCGCTTATTCCCTTTTGGGGTCGCGGGGGGCGCTGGCGCCTATCTCAGCTACAATCGGGCGGAAGGCAGGGTACACCCTGGACAAGTCGCCACCTCATCGCAGGGCCAACACAGATAGACAGACAACATTCACACTCACATTCACACACTAGGGCCAATTTAGTGTTGCCAATCAACCTATCCCCAGGTGCATGTCTTTGGAAGTGGGAGGAAGCCATTTTTTACCAACTCAATAGTAATAGATTCGGGTCATATAGTGATTTTTTTTAGCAACACTTTTAAAGGTATTTGGAAAGGAATATTCAGTATTCAGCCCATATTCGAAGTTGCGACTCCAACTGCTCACTGGGACTCTGCAACCTTGTTTGATATTGGACAAATGTGAAATAAAGAAGGCAGTAAAAGTGCAGTTTCCCTTTAAAAGGTGCTTGATGGAAAAAAAAAAAAAAAAAAAAAAAAAAGGTTTTGTTTGGTTCAGGACCAATTATTAAGACACAAGAAAAAAAATGAAACATTTAATAATCAACAACCAAGTGCTAAAAGTCGGGAGCTCATCCAAGTGCAACACATTTATTTTGTTTTTTTGCATTGGAGCACTGGAAGGTTTCTGTCAACAAGAAAACAAATACACTGCGGCACTAATGACCACTTTTTCGGTGTTTTTTTACCACTCTTCTATTTTCAATAGAAATAACTTATGACATAGGGTTGGACGATAATTGCACAAATACAGTATTTTTCCGACTTTAAGGCGCACTTAAAATAATTTAATTTCCTCAAAAATCGACAGTGCTCCTTAAAGGCCTGCTGAAATTAGATGTTCTTATTCAAACAGGGATAGCAGGTCCACTCTATGTGTCATACTTGATCATTTCGCCATATTGCCATATTTTTGCTGAAAGGATTTAGTAGAGAACATCCACGATAAAGTTGGCAACTTTTGGTCGCTAATAAAAAAAGCCCTGCCTGTACCGGAAGTAGCAGACGATGTGCGCGTGACGTCACGGGTTGTGGAGCTCCTCACATCTGAACATTGTTTACAATCATGGCCACCAGCAGCTAGAGCGATTCGGACCGAGAAAGTGACAATTTCCCCATTAATTTGAGCGAGGATGAAAGATTTGTGGATGAGGAAAGTGAGTGTGAAAAAAAAAAAGAAAAAAAAAAAGACAAGGGCAGTGGGAGCGATTCAGATGTTATTACACACATTCACTAGGATAATTCTGGAAAATCCCTTATCTGCCTGTTGTGTTACTAGTGTTTTAGTGAGATTATATGGTCGTATCTGTACAACCTGAAGGTCGGCCCCGCACCTTTCCTCAGCACCAGTCGACGAGTGGTGGCGAGACCCATCTCTGCCCTTCGCAAGGGACCCTCTTTGAAACACGATCTTTCAAAATGATCGCTGCATAATACACTGTACTTTGTGTGTGTGGTCCAATCCAACCGTGTTCGCTTGACATCTCTGTTCCATAGTAAAGCTTGACTGTCATCTTTCGGGAATGAAAACAATGAAACACCGGCTGCGTTTGTGCTTCTAAAGGCGGCCGCAATACACCGCTTCCTACCTACAGCTTTCTTCTTTGACGTCTCCATTATTCATTGAACAAATTGCAAAAGATTCAGCAACACAGATGTCCAGAATACTGTGTAATTATGCGATGAAAACAGATGACTTATTGCCGGGAATGGTGCTGGAACAAAATGTCCTCTAAAATGCGTGACGTCACGCGCACGCATCGTCATACCACGACGTTTTAGCATGATACTTCCGCGCAAAATTTAAAATTGCAATTTAGTAAACTAAACCAGCTGTATTGGCATGTGTTGCAATGTTACGATTTCATTATTGATACTGTATCAGACTATGTGGTCGGTGGTAGTGGGTTTAAGTAGGCCTTTAAAACCCGGTGTGCCTAATGAACGGCATAATTCTGGTTGTGCTTAGACCTAATTGTTACATAAGAGATACGTGTAGACTGCAATAGGATGGCAGTAAACAACACCAAAACTTTAATTGTTCCATTGAGAATATAGAACATTAATAAATTAACAGAAATGTATCAAAATGTTTTTAGTACGACTTCGGTAAGCTATGAAGCCGCACTGCTTGATGGATTGTCGGCGCATTAAACATACAAGTATTATTATGATGTGTGTAAAGACCGCAAAATGGCCGTTTTGTTTAGCAATATTACGCAAAACAACTTTTATTACCTTCTGGTACCTGCTGATGTGTATTTGGGATCCGCATAAATCCTGAAAATGTGTGCGCTTCCGCAATTGTAGTCCGTGCTGATGCCGTAGTCGATAAGCTTCTTCTTTTTGTCTATCTTCTTGTTGTAGGACATCCATCTTCCGCTGATGCCATTTCTAATATAAAGTATTGTAACGTTCTTACTTATATCTGTCAGTAAACTTGCCATGAAAGCCCTAAAACATACCGGTGTAGTGAGTTTACATAAATCACCCAAGGAACTTTAGTTATTTGAGTTTTTCAGGGAAATCTTTTCTGCTGTTTTTGTTTCCGGATGAGGAGATGTTGTTCCGTTATTGATTGAAGTAAAGTCTGAATGTCATTAAAACAGTTAGCGCCATCTTTTGAAACTTCTTCCACTCCCGTCCTTGCACGCTACACCGCTACATAAAAGATGACGGGGAGAAGACGCTTTTGAAGGTGAGCCACGTAAATAAGAAGGCGCATCTTGAAGCGACTGTCAGAAAGTGGTTTGTAGATGATGTGTAAAACATCATATATGCAACATTTTGACCAAATAACCACCATTACATTTTATGTAAACCAGTGGTCCCCAACCTTTTTGCATCCGCGGACCGGTCAACGCTTAATAATTTTTCCTGCGGGGGGGGGTGTCCTTTTTTTTTTTTTTGTCAGGAAAAAGGGACGTTTTTGTCATGAAAAAGGGAGGTTTTTGTGGTTGGTGCACTAAGTGTAAGTGTATATTGTGTTTTTTATGTTGATTTAATAAAAAAAAAAATAATAATAACAAATAAATAAAAAAAATTAAAAAAAATTAAAAATAAAATATATATATATATATATATATACATATATATATATATATATATATATTTTGGTTGGGGACCACTGATGTAAACCACAAGATAGGGTTTTACATTTAGAAAAAAATCATAATATGACCTCTTTAATGCGCCTTATAATCCGGTGCGTCTTAGGGTCCCAAAAAATATGGTAATCATCACCATTATTTTACATTAGGGACGGCGTGATGCAGTGGAAGAGTGGCCATGCGCAACCTGAGGGTCCCTGGTTCAATCCCCACCTAGTACCAACCTCGTCACGTCTGTTGTGTCCTTGAGTAAGACACTTCACCCTTGCTCCTGATGGGTGCTGGTTAGCGCCTTGCATGGCAGCTCCCTCCATCAGTGTGTGAATGTGTGTGTGAATGGGTAAATGTGGAAGTAGTGTCAAAGCGCTTTGAGTACCTTGAAGGTAGAAAAGCGCTATACAAGTACAACCCATTTATTATTTATTTTGATTGATATTGTAACTACATTTAATTACACCATTAGTCATTAATTTGAAAACATGAGTATTTATTGTATCAGCGAAATTCAATTTAAATAGTTAAAAAAAAAAAATCCAGATATAATTTAGTAAAAAATAAAACAAGTTAGATAATAATAAAAGCAATAACAATAAATTAAAAGAATATAAAAAAACATCAACGTTAGGTTTTCAAGTAAAAAAAATAAATCTAATTCTGTTTTTTACCTTTTACACTTATTTTACCACCATCGAGTATGCGCATTTTGTGTCAGAAATTACTAAAACGTTTGTTATTAAATGCAAAAATCCTTACATTGTTTGGTGCAATACATATTTTTTGGGACAATTTTGACCAGTATTTGAGGTCAAAGCATAATGATTTTCTAAACGTATTAAAAGTAAATTATGCTTCTGTAAGGTACTTTTTAAACCTTTATTTTCTTAGCGCAGTTATACCCGATGTAGCGCACCACGCTATTATTGTGAAGGGGGGCGGAGGGGGAAGTGTGCTGGGCTGTTGTTCTTAGCGTGACGAGTAAAGAGGCGACTTTAAAAACATGAACAGAGCACCTCTCAAGATGCGACCGCTGTTTGTACATTAATCTTACATGGATGATGTCGTTCACAACAACACAAGCAGATAAGATGTGTTTCGGGCGTATGGATCGTCCTTACTAGCTCTAGTTTCGTAGTTTAGTCGCTGATTCAAGTGACCTTCTTGACATCCAGTTTAGGGCAGTGCGACTGAGTGTGTCGGGGATGAATGAGCAACTACCGGACACGTTATTTTACCAAACAAATGTGGCGAAATTGGGAGAGTGGCCGTGACAGCAATCTGAGGGTTACTGGTGAAATCCCCGCCTTCTATCATCCTAGTCAAGTCCGTTGTGTCCTTGAGCCAAGACACTTCACCCTTGCTCCTGATGGGTCCTGGTCAGCGCATTTGCAAGGCAGCTCCCGCCATCAGTGTGTGAATGTGTGTGTGAATGTGTGTGTGAATGTGGAAATACTAGGGGTGTAACGGTACACAAAAATTTCGGTTCGGTGCATACCTCGGTTTAGAAGTCACGGTTCGGTTCATTTTCGGTACAGTAAGAAAACAACAAAATATACATTTTTTGGTTATTTATTTACCATATTTGTAAACAATGGCTTTATCCTTTTAACATTGGGAACACTAAAATAATTCTACCCACGTTAATCCACATTAAACTGCCTCAAGTTGTTGCTTTGATGAAATAAAATGACAAAACCTTTCTTCTACATATAAAAAGTGCAACATTAAACAGTTTCAAGTCAACTCATCATGCTTAATTTATTACAGCATTTGGGAAGCCTGTAGTTGACTTTTACTATACACACACACGCACACGCACACACACACACACACAGCAAAATGAGCTAACGTAACGCTAAAAGCTAATTAGCCTTCACCTCAAGCCTATACTGTGAGCGAGCTGAGCTGCAGTTTAAGTTTCTAGAAGGTCAACGGGCTCATAGTGATGTTTGTAATAGTTGTGACTGGGAAGTTTTTTTTATCATTTGGGGAGTGTACGATGTGAGTGAATTATATTTATATAGCGCTTCTGCTCTAGTGACTCAAAGCGCTTTACATAGTGAACCCCAATATCTAAGTTACATTTTTAAACCATTGTGGGTGGCACTGGGAGCAGGTGGGTAAAGTGTCTTTCCCAAGGACACAACGGCAGTGACTAGGATGGCGGAAGCGGGGATCGAACCTGCAACCCTCAAGTTGCTGGCACGGCCGCTCTACCAACCGAGCTATACCGCCCGATGTCCGCTGCTCACCTGCTAAACACATATATGCTCATCTCGACGCCGGAGCACTGACTCCATGCTTTCCGAATACGCACTGCTGATTGGCTTTGTATGTAACCAATCAGATGGTTGTGTGGGCGGGACAATGCTAGGTGCTCACTGCTCGGACAGAGGCAGAAAGCAGAGCAGCTTGTTAAGACTTTAGATTACAAATTCGTTCGATACACCCTCGTACCGAACCGAAACGGTTCATTACAAATACACGTACCGTTACACCCCTAGGAAATACTGTCAAAGCGCTTTGGGCTTCTTAAAAAGGGGTAGAAAAGCGCTATAAAAGTACAACCATTTACCATTTCTTCTCCTTACAATGACAACATTTCTCTTACATTGATGTAAAAGAAAATATCCTGCGTTTAAACAGCTGTTTCCATGTTTTTGGCCAATTATGTGACTCTGTCAGTGGTTACGTAAACGCCGAAATCATACGGCCTTACTTTTTTTTGTTGATTTGAGTGTAGGGCTGGGCGATATATTGATATACTCTCTATATTGCGGGTTTGACTCTGTGCGATATAGAAAATTACTATGTCGTGATATTCGAGTGTATGTTCTCACTAGGGGTGTAACGGTACGTGTATTTGTATTGAACCGTTTCGGTACGGGGGTTTCGGTTCGGTACGAGGGTGTATCGAACGAGTTTGTAAACTAAAGTCTCAAGCTGCTGTGCTTTCTGCCTCTGAGCAGTGAGCACCCAGCATTGTCCCGCCCACACAACCATCTGATTGGTTACATACAAAGCCAATCAGCAGTACGTATTCAAAGCGATATAACAGCCAATCAGCAGGGCGTATTCAGAGCGCATGTTGTCAGTGCTCCAGCGTCGAGATGAGCAGATATGTGTTTAGCAGGTGCCAGGTGAGAAGCTGACATCGAACTCTCCCCAAATTATAAAAAACACTTCCCAGTCAGAACTATTATAAATATCACTATGAGCCCGTTGACCTTCTAGAAACTTAAACTGCAGCTCAGCTCGCTCACAGTTCTGGCTTGAGGTGAAGGCTAATTAGCTTTTAGCGTTACGTTAGCTCATTTTGCTTTGTGTGTGTGTGTGTGTGTGTGTGTGTGTGTGTGTGTGTGTGTGTGTGTGTGTGTGTGTGTGTGTTAAAAGTCAACTACAGGCTTTCCAAATGCTGTAATAAATTAAGCATGATGAGTTGACTTGAAACTGTTTAATGTTGCACTTTTTATTCGTAGAAGAAAGGTTTTGTCATTTTATCAGAATCAGAATCATTTTTATTTGTCCGTTCAGTTTTATTTAATCAAAGCAACAACTTGAGGCAGTTTAATGTTGATTACCGTGAGCAGAATTATTATAGTGTTCCCAATGTTAAAAGGATAAAGCCATTGTTTACAAATTTGGTAAATAACTAACCAAAAAATGTATATTTTGTTGTTTTCTTACTGTACCGAAAATGAACCGAACAGTGACCTCTAAACCGAGGTACGTACCGAACCAAAATGTTTGTGTACCGTTACACCCTTAGTTCTCACACAGTTGCTTTTAGCTGCGGGTGTTACAATACATCCTCTTCTCACTCTGTATTGTCTTTCCTTCTCAAAGAGACATAAAACAAGCGCACCTTCTTACATATGTAACATACTGTCGCGTCATACGCCCTCGCTGAGGAGAGAGGTAGCAACATGGGTAACATTAGCTGAGAAGCTAGCAGAGTGGTGCGAGTGGGAATATGAGACAGAGAAGGTGCGACTCTGGTAACAATTCCCAAGAAAAACAGCACGGGGTCCATCGTCTGGCGGTGGTTTGGCTTCAAGCGGGAAGATGTTGAACAATTATGTGGCAAAAGTGTTGCTACAAAAAGTAGCACCTACTGCTAATTTGCAGCATCATTTGAAAAGTCACCCACTAGGACAGGGGTCGGGAACCTTTTTGTCTGAGAGAGCCAAGAATCCAAATATTTTAAAATGTATTTCCGTAAGAGCCATATAAAAAAAATGTCAACACTGAACACAACGAAACGTGTGCATTTTTAAGTAAGACCAATATTTCTAGAGTATAATAGGTCTCTTATTCTTTGTAATAACATTGTTATTCTGAAGCTAACTGTGGACGGGGCGTGGCCTGCGGGCCTGCAGCGAAGCAGGGTGTTGCCAGGTTCGGCCTCGAAATCAGCGACAGATTCGTAGATGGCCCACCTTTGCCTTGTTATCTAATTACCTGTCGCTCTGTTATAAGCAGCAGCCAGGAGGAGAGACGGGGTTGGGGCTGGAGCCAGAGCGCGAGCGAGAACGAAAGAGGAAAAGACAATTGCTAGGAAGCAACTGAGAGATTTATTGAAAAATAAAACAATATTGTAACCCTAAAACAGGCTCTCATGTCGGTGCTTGGTGGTCTGAAGAACCCCCAGGAGGGCAAGCCCCACACTAACCAATAATAAATACATAACTTCTTACAATTAACGCAACTGCTTGAACAGGTGCGGTAGAAAACGGATGGATGGATTCAAAATGCATGAGAATTTTTTATATTTTGAGCGTTATTTTTAACACTGTGATTACAAGTGGAATTATTCATTACTTATCGTGTTACGCAATGTCAGCTCAGATTCATCCGAGAGCCAGATGCAGTCATCAAAAGAGCCACATCTGGCTCTAGAGCCATAGGTTCCCTACCCCTGCGCTAGGAAATGAAGAGTGCTTGAAACTCCGCATGTAAACATCTCCGTTCGGTGCCATACCCACAAAATGCCGCGCCGAAGCAACCATTTCCAGATCAACACCTTAGGAAAAAACAGTCAACAACGGAAGGAGATATCGTCGACAGGAACCTACCACATAGCGAAGGACATACACTATTTTATTTCCTATTATGCAGCTCATTTGACAGTTATTGAAATATCTTGTGTGACATCATGCACTAAAGTGCACTTCATTTGTTTTAAACTATTGTAGTAGCGTTCTGTACAAAAAGTGCACTTTAATTTAGTGTTGTTTTGATGTGCACTCATAGTGCAAGATTGTCAGAGACATTTTAAAACAAGCTATGAGTGCACATCAAAACAACACTAAATTAAAGTGCACTTTTTGTACAGAACGCTACTACAATAGTTTAAAACACATTAAGTGCACTTTTGTGCATGATGTCACACAAGATATATTTACCAGATATATATATATTTCAATCTGTTTTGGAAATGACATGAATGTTTGTGTTTAATAAATACAGTTTTGGTAAATTGACTTAGTTGTGATTTCCCTCTCTGCATGAAAGTATAAAAGTAGCATATCTTAATGCAGTATGAAGAAGAATGTATTAATGTAAACACATAGAATCATCATACTGCTATGATTATATGCATCAAGTGTTCATTCAAGGCTAAGGAAAAATATTGAGATGTATATCGTGTATCGTGACATGGCTTGAAAATATCGAGATGTTAATAGAAGGCCATATCGCCCAGCCCTAGTTGAGTGATTATTGATGAGGATTAGTAGCGTTGTGTCAAATAAAAAGTAGCAAATATGGTGACATCCCAAACATTTTGTTTCCACTGTCAAAAGCTCAGGAAGTTGCTTGCTTATTGCACGGCCCATTATTTTATTTTTATTTTTTTCGATTCTTCAGTACACGCTAGAGATGCGCGGGTCGGGCGGGTGACATGACGAAAAAATAGATTTTAATTAGATTCGGGCGGGTGGCGGTTGAACCATCCGGAAACATTTAATATACATAGTTCTGGGATCGGTATCCTTTGCCATTCAAAGAGCCATTTAAGACACGTGTCATAAAGCGAAGAAGACAATAGGAGACGCTAATATTCTCGAGAATGACTGCCGGCAGTCACCCAGATAATAAGTATTAGGGTGTGCTATGAAGCCATTGACTTTGTCGCCCTCTACAACATGTACGATCTGCTTGTCAGTCCAGCATCATGTTGTGTGTGGCTTCCGCGGCAACACGACTGCAAGGCATACTGGGTGATACAGAGTACACTAATGGTTGTAATATAAACAATTTTAACACTCTTAGTAATATGCGCCACGCTGTGAAGACACACCATTCAAGATTGACAAACACATTTCGGGAGGACATCCTCCTAGTAACACAACATAAACGCAACAGCACAAGTACCCAGAATCCTTTGTATCCATGACACAACCTGACTATTTTATACACCCCGCTAGCACCCTTTGCTCTGATTACTGTTTTGCACACTATTGGCATTTTCTCCATGAGCCTCAAGCACACTTGTGAAGTGAAAAACATTTCAGGTGCCTACCTCTTGAAGCTGTTTTCAGTTATTTCACCTATTTGTGTTTACAATGTACGGTAAATAGTCATGAAAATAAAGAAATTGCATTGAATGAGAAGGTGTGTCCAAACTTTTAGCCCATACTGTATATTCATTATTGTGAGAAGCCATAACCGAAATCCAAACCAACATTTGATGAATTGTCCAGCCCCAGTACAAAGTACAGCAGTGGTCCCCAACTTTTTTGAAGCTGCGATTTATTTATTTATTTATTTTTTGACATGAAAAAGGGAGTTTTTTGGGGTTGGAGAACTATTTGTAAGTGTATCTTGTGTTTTTTATGTTGATTTAATAAAAAATTTAATTTATTTTTTTTTTTTTTTTTTAAATACAAAATAAAAATGTATAAAAAATTATTCTGCGGCCCGGTGGTTAGGGACCACTGAAGTACAAGATGTGTCTTTACGTGAGAAACCGCATGACATAGCATAAATCACTTGCATTTTACAGACGGTTACCTTTACTAATATTATTATTATTAGTAGTAGTATTAGTATTGCATCCTCTGTACGTTCAGCAGAAGTTGAAAAAACATACCGTTTTTGAAGCAGTACAAACGTACTGCATGACCATTTCTCTTTTTGTACTCAAGTCCTTATCTCTCAAGGGTGTCTTTTTTTCTTCGTTCAAGTTCATGTCCTCCTGAAATCAAGATGAAAAGGAAAAGCATTCAATTGTTCTGTTTGTACCATACACTAGGCAACCGAGCATTCCATTTGCAGGCAGAATAATAGTTAAGGCAAGAAAACATCCATTGCATCAGAAAACATATGTAAATGTAGTAAGGATAAGTATGTTTTAAAGTAATTCCATCCATCCATCCATCTTCTTCCGCTTATCCGAGGTCGGGTCGCGGGGGCAACAACCTAAGCAGGGAAACCCAGACTTCCCTCTCCCCAGCCACTTCGTCTAGCTTTTCCCGGGGGATCCCGAGGCGTTCCCAGGCCAGCCGGGAGACATAGTCTTCCCAACGTGTCCTGGGTCTTCCCCGTGGCCTCCTACCGGTTGGACGTGCCCTTAACACCTCCCTAGGGAGGCGTTCGGGTGGCATCCTGACCAGATGCCCAAACCACCTCATCTGGCTCCTCTCCATGTGGAGGAGCAGCGGCTTTACTTTGAGTTCCTCCCGGATGGCAGAGCTTCTCACCCTATCTCTAAGGGAGAGCCCCGCCACCCGGCGGAGGAAACTCATTTCGGCCGCTTGTACCCGTGATCTTATCCTTTCGGTCATGACCCAAAGCTCATGACCATAGGTGAGGATGGGAACGTAGATCGACCGGTAAATTGAGAGCTTTGCCTTCCGGCTCAGCTCCTTCTTCACCACAACGGATCGGTACAACGTCCGCATTACTGAAGACGCCGCACCGATCCGCCTGTCGATCTCACGATCCACTCTTCCCTCACTCGTGAACAAAACTCCTAGGTACTTGAACTCCTCCACTTGGGGCAGGGTCTCCTCCCCAACCCGGAGATGGCATTCCACCCTTTTCCGGGCGAGAACCATGGACTCGGACTTGGAGGTGCTGATTGTCATTCCGTTCGCTTCACACTCGGCTGCGGACCGATCCAGCGAGAGCTGAAGATCCCAGTCAGATGAAGCCATCAGGACCACATCATCTGCAAAAAGCAGAGACCTAATCCTGCGGTTACCAAACCGGAACCCCTCAACGCCTTGACTGCGCCTAGAAATTCTGTCCATAAAAGTTATGAACAGAATCGGTGACAAAGGACAGCCTTGGCGGAGTCCAACCCTCACTGGAAATGTGTTCGACTTACTGCCGGCAATGCGAACCAAGCTCTGGCACTGATCGTACAGGGAGCGGACCGCCACAATAAGACAGTCCGATACCCCATACTCTCTAAGCACTCCCCACAGGACCTCCCGAGGGACACGGTCGAATGCCTTCTCCAAGTCCACAAAGCACATGTAGACTGGTTGAGCAAACTCCCATGCACCCTCACGAACCCTGCCGAGAGTATAGAGCTGGTCCACAGTTGCACGACCAGGACGAAAACCACACTGGTCCTCCTGAATCCGAGATTCGACTATCCGGCGTAGCCTCCTCTCCAGTAAACCTGAATAAACCTTACCGGGAAGGCTGAGGAGTGTGATCCCACGATAGTTGGAACACACCCCCTGGTCCCTTCTTAAAGAGAGGGACCACCACTCCGGTCTGCCAATCCAGAGGTACCACCACCGATGTCCACACGATGCTGAAGAGTCTTGTCAACCAAGACAGCCCCACAGCATCCACAGCCTTAAGGAACTCCGGGCGGGTCTCATCCACCCCTGGGGCCTTGCCACTGAGGAGCTTTTTAACTAAATTGGCAACCTCAGCTCCAGAAATAGGAGAGCCCACCACAGATTCCTTAGGCACTGCTTCCTCAAAGGAAGACGTGTTGGTGGGATTGAGGAGGTCTTCCAAGTATTCCTTCCACCTATCCACAACATCCGCAGTTGAGGTCAGCAGAACACCATCCGCGCCATACACGGTGTTGATAGTGTACTGCTTACCCTTCCTGAGGCGGCGGATGGTGGTCCAGAATCGCTTCAAAGCCGTCTGGAAGTCGTTTTCCATGGCTTCCCCGAACTCCTCCCATGTTCGAGTTTTTGCCTCCGCGACCTCTGAAGCTGCACAGTGCTTGGCCTGTCGGTACCTGTCCACTCCCTCCGGAGTCCTATGAGCCAAAAGAACCCGATAGGACTCCTTCTTCAGCTTGACGGCATCCCTCACCGCTGGTGTCCACCAACAGGTTTTGGGACAGGCACAAACTACCTTGCAGCCACAGCTCCGATCAGCCGCCTCGACAATAGAGGTGCGGAACCCGGTCCACTCGGACTCAATGTCCAGCACCTCCCTCGTGACATGTTCAAAGTTCTTCCGGAGGCGGGATTTGAAACTTTCTATGACAGGAGACTCTGCCAGACGTTCCCAGCAAACCCTCACAATGCGATTGGGCCTCCCAGGTCTGTCCGGCATCCTCCCCCACCATCGCAGCCAACTCACCACCAGGTGGTGGTCAGTAGAAAGCTCCGCCCCTCTCTTCACCTGAGTGTCCAAAACATGAGGCCGCAAATCCGATGACACAACTACAAAGTCGATCATGGAACTGCGGGCTAGGATGTCCTGGTGCCAAGTGCACATATGGACACCCTTATGTTTGAACATGGTGGTTGTTATGGACAAACTGTGACGAGCACAAAAGTCCAATAACAAAACACCACTTGGGTTTAGATCCGGGCGACCATTCTTCCCAATCACGCCTCTCCTGGTTTCACTGTCGTTGCCAACATGAGCGTTGAAGTCTCCCAGTAGGACAAGGGAATCACCCGGGGGAGCACTCTCCAGTACTCCCTCGAGTGTACCCAGTCAGGACCTGTCCCCCCCACCCGAAAGCGGAGGGAGGCTACCCTTTCGTCCACCCGGTTGAACTCCAACGTGCAGGCTTTGAGCCGGGGTAAAACGAGAATTGCCACCCCAGCCCGTCGCCTCTCAAAGCCGGCAACGCCAGAGTGGAAGAGAGTCCAGCCCCTCTCGAGAGAAGTGGTTCCAGAGCCCTTGCTGTGCGTCGAAGTGAGTCCGACTACATCCAGCCAGAATTTCTCCACTTCACGCACTAGCTCAGGCTCCTTCCACCCCAGTGAAATGACGTTCCACGTCCCAAGAGCTAGCTTCTGTAGCCGAGGATCGGACCACCAAGTGCCCTGCCTTCGGCTGCCGCCCAGCTCACATCGCACCCGACCTCTTTGGCCCCTGCTATGGGTGGTGAGCCCATTGGAGGGGTGACCTACGTTGCATATATATCTGACTAATGTATAGAAAAACTATTTTTTTTCTCCTGGAATTCAGCACACTAAAGTACGGAAAATACGGTAGTCTTATATTTGCGATAATACGGCATTTCTGCACCTCTACAGCTCGATGGAAACTTCAATATAAGAATATCGGAATGACTTTCATACCATCATCTTTTCAAACAGTGCCAGGATTTCCTTCTCTGAAGTGATCTTGGATGAGAGTTCCACAAACTCGTGGGAGTTGGAGGAGGAAAACACGGCCCAATCCGAGTGGCTGTGTTTAGCATGCGCTAGGGTGGGCCGCTCCTTTTTGCTCCCCGGGATCCGAATACTGGCAAATCTGTCCAGCTGCACAAAAACGAAGAAAAGGAGACACGGTGTTACAAATGCATACACAAGTGAGTGACAAGGTGAAATAAGAGTTACGTTAGAAGTAGAAATGATAATTAACAGAATGGGGTTAACACCACAGAGCTGCCAAGCCTCACGCTTTGAGCGTGAGAGTAACGCAATTCAACCAATACTCACGCCACACTTTACATTTCCCCATTCACTACTGTGTAAAAGGATGATACCCGAAACCGGTTTTCCCGGTGGTTCGATAAGAAAAGAACCGCAACTTAACGCCAAAAATAACGGAAATGCTGATTATCGGTCCTGCTTGACACCGACCTCTATTTAATAATACAACTTTAACATTTGACAACCAAATAATAAAACAAGGTGACTCGGTAAAAAAATCTGGGTATTATCTTCGACCCAACTCTCTCCTTTGAGTCACACATTAAAAACGTTACTAAAACGGCCTTCTTTCATCTTCGTAATATCGTTTAAGTGCAATGACTATAAAGTTCCATTCCAGTCAGAGCAGAAAGAAGACGCACTCTGTGCAAAGTCGTTGCTGTTTCTGCCTTGGTTTACAGCAGATCTGGGCAAAATACAGCCCGCGGGCCACATGCGGCCAATTAAGACTTTCAATCCGGCATGCTGGACGTTCTACATCAAGCAAATTTCTGCATAAAAGTGATAATATATTATATTTTGGGTGTTTATTACCTTTAGCATTCATATGTTGCTGTTTGTTACACTTTTGTTGTGTTTTGCTTGATGGTAAAAGATGTCTATCGAGGACCGATGTTCATATGTTATTAATATTCAGTGTTTTATTGTCCATATTACATCTCTTAAGGACCAAGCTGTTTGTTTACATGTTTTGTTTTTTTTCCTCTTTGCTATTTGGGCTTATTGGATCCTAATTAGAAGAAAAACTAGGAATAATATTTTGATATGATGTACTTAGTCCATAAGTACACAAACGTGTACTTCATGTTTATTGACATGCTAATTCTTCTTTTATCATGTTTTTTTCCAAGTTCCATTGTATGTTATACTCTTCTAACACCACCAGATGGCAGTATAAGTGTCCACATAAGTGGCCATAAGACATAATTTAGAAAATAAAAGCTAAACGGTGCTGTCCACGCATGTGGACACTAAGCTTTTAGAGGTTTTAATATTGTAAATTTCAGTCGTTATTTTTTTGTACATTTTGAGTGTCCCTTTCAGTAAAAAAATTGTAAAATTCCTTTCTGTTTTTTTGAGGTCGGTCATAACTTTTTATAGAACTCTATCGGACATTCTGACTGGTATTAGAGTTACTGAAAAAAAAAGGGACCCAAACACACATTTATACATAACATACACATATTTTCTCTCAATGTGCCCCCCGGGTCAAAATATTTGCCAAACTCTTATTTACAGTGAGATGTTAATGTTTCATCACTGTCACGCTTCAAATAAAACAAAACCCATCGTTCATGTTAATGAGCCAGTCAGTACATTCGGTTCGTTTGTGAATATCACAACACTTCAGTCTATTCATCAATTTTGATACGTGGAACAAAGAAAATACAACTAAACTAATAATCAACAGAAGAAAATTAATTTCCCGTTTTAATCATACTTTGCATTTTCTTCAAACTCATTTTATGTCCCCCACCCCAGCACATTACTCCTCTCTCCTACCACGTCCAATTACGCAAAGGAGGCAATGATGTCATCCATCAACTTTAGGCAACTTTTATGACAGCCAATAGCTACTTTCCTTACTGGGGGACTTGGCAACACTGGAAGATGAAGATTGAAGACAGCGAGGATGGAAATGTGGGAGAGATACAAATTGAGAACACAGATGCAGAGGCTGAGACAGAAGAGCCAGCAGAGAAAAGAGAGGACGTGATTTACAATTTCTAATGTCTGCCTAATTAGCACTTGCATTAGGAGACCTGCTGGAGGCGAGGACATCAGTCTTAAGGTATAACTCGACTTTAAAAAATAGCCTACTATCAAAATGACTTTAAAAGTCTAAATGAGTGTTATAATGAAGACAACACATGATGAAAGTGTTTATATTAGCTATATTAGCCTACTATCAAAATGACTTTAAAGGGGAACATTATCACCAAACCTATGCAAGCGTCAATATATACCAGGAGTCGGGAACGTTTTTGGCTGAGAGAGCCAAGAAGCGAAATATTTTAAAATGTATTTCTCTAAGAGCCATATAATATTTTTTTAACACTGAAAACTAAACGTGTGCATTTTTAAGTAAAATCAACATTTCTAGAGTATAATAAGTCTCGTATTCTTCGTAATAACATTGTTATTCTGAAGCCAACTGTGGAGGGGGTGTGGCCTGCGGGCCTGCAGCGAAGCGGGGTGTTGCCAGGATTAGCCTCGAAATCAGCGACAGGTGCGTAAATTGCCCAGCTTGACCTTGTTATCTAATCAGCTGTCGCTCTGTTTATAAGTAGCAGCCGGGAGGAGACACGGGGTTGGGGCTGGAGCCAGAACGCGAGCGAGAACGAAAGAGAAAAAGACAATTGTTGGAAAGCAACTGAGAGACTTATTGAAAAATAAAACGATATTATAACCCTGAAACAGGCTCTCATGTCGGTGCTTAGTAGTTTGAAGAACCCCCAGGAGGGCAAGTCCTACGCTAACCAATAATAAATAAATTACTTCTTACCCTTAATGCAACTTTTTGAACAAGTGCGGTAGAAAAAAGGATGGATGGATTCAAATGCATGTGCATGTTTTATGTTTTGAACGTTATTTTTAACACTGTGATTACAAGTGGAATTATTCATTACTTATCGTGTCAAACAATGTCAGCTCAGTTTTATCCGAGAGCCAGTTGCAGTCACCAAAAGAGCCACATCTGGCTCCCGAGCCATAGGTTCCCTATGCCTGATATATACCTTGATGTTGCAGAAAAAAGACCATGTATTTTTTTAACTGATTTCCGAACTCTAAATGGGTGAATTTAAATTAAACGCCTTTCTGTTCATCGGTCTTTTAGCGATGACGTCAGAACGTGACGTCACCGAGGTAACACACCCGCCATATTCATTTTCACGTTACAAACACCGGGTCTCAGCTTTGTTATTTTCCGTTTTTTTGACTATTTTTTGGAACCTTGGAGACATCATGCCTCGTCGGTGTGTTGTCGGAGGGTGTAACAACACTAATAGGGAGGGATTCAAGTTGCACCACTGGCAAGAAATCTGCCGCCAGACCCCCATTGAATGTACCAGAGTGTCTGCACATTTGACCGGCGATGCTAAGACAGACATGGCACAGAGATGTATGGATAACCTGCAGATGCATTTGCAACGATTAAGTCAACAAAATCACAAAGGTGAGTTTTGTTGATGTTGTTGACTTATGTGCTAATCAGACATATTTGGTCACGGCATGACTGCCAGCTAATCGATGCTAACATGCTACGCTAATCGACGCTAACATGCTAATTACGCTAGCTGTATGTACATTTGAAACTAGATACCCACATTTAATGCGAAACAAACACTTACCAATCGACGGATTTAAGTTGCTCCAGTGTCACAAGATGCGAAAGTCCTGATCGTTTGGTCCGCACATTTTACCGGCGATGCTAATAAGGCAGCCATGCTATGGGCCACACATTAGGTACACCCGTGCTATGGCCGAATAGCGTCAATAGCTATTCGTTCAATAGCTTCAATTTCTTCTTCAATTTCGTTTTTGCTATCTGCCTCCATACTCCGACCATCTGTTTCAATACATGCGTAATCTGTTGAATCGCTTAAGCCGCTGAAATCCGAGTCTGAATCCGAGCTATTGTCGCTATATCTTGCTGTGGTAACCGCCATGTTTGTATTGGTAGCCCTGTATGACGTCACAGGGAAATGGATAGTGGTTTCGAAGATAGCGAAAATAAGGCACTTTAAAGCTTTATTTAGGGATATTCCGGGACCGGTAAAATTTTGAAAAAAAAACTTCAAAAAATACAACAAGCCTCTGCGAACTGATTTTTACTGTTTTTAACCCTTTTGAAATTGTGATAATGTTCCACTTTAAAGCTCTTATATAATGAAGACAACACATGATGTAAGTGTCTATATTAGCCTACTATCAAAATGACTTTAAAACTCTTATATAATGAAGACAACACATGATGTAAGTGTCTATATTAGCCTTCTATCAAAATGACTGTCGCAGGCTGACGCAAATCTTCATTGGCAGAAATGTTGAAATGTAATATGTATTCTACACATTTTTACAACACTGGAAAACATGAGTAAAACTTCTCAGAGGGTGAGAAATCTACTGGAAAAACTGGTTCAGAATGGCTAAAAGGTATAGATGTGTGTGTCCGAGTTAAATGAAACGGAAGGTTGTCTTCTTCAAACGGATGTATTGCAATCCTTGTAAGCTAGGTAAAAATTGCTGTGGTCTGGAACAACATGGCACACAAACAGCTATCAGAAATGCAGCCAATATTACATGCAGATACGATAAACACACAGAGGACATAAATAAAGGAAATTAAATGAGCTTAAATATATATGTACATACAGCTAGTCTATATAGCATGTTAGCATTGATTAGCTTGCAGTCATGCAAATATGCCTGTTTAGTGAAGTGAATCATATTTATATAGCGCTTTTCTCAAGTGACTCAAAGCGCTTTACATAGTGACACCCAATATCTAAGTTACATTTACAGTGTGGGTGGCACTGGGAGCAGGTGGGTAAAGTGTCTTGCCCAAGGACACAATGGCAGTGACTAGGATGGCACAAGCGGGAATCGAACCTGCAACCCTCAAGTTGCTAGCACGGCCACTCTACCAACCGAGCTATGCCCCCTAGCACTCCACACAAGTCAATCACATCAACAAAGCTCGCCCTTGTGCATTCACGCACAGCATAAATTGTTTGATGGCAAAAAACACGTCTTTCTGTGGCAGCGTTGGAGAAAGTTGTGCATGTAAACAAACGACGGTGAGTTCAAGGACCGCCAAAATTAGTAGGAGAAAATGGCACTCGCTGAATACTCTCATCAGTGAAGCATGTTTAATATAAACAGTGGGATTTCTAACAATTAAAAAGTTTTTTGGGCGAGTTTGTCCAACTACAGAAACCATATTAAAACAAAATGTATATAGGTTTAGCTACACCTTTTTCATACATTTTTGAAAAGGTTCCAAAGTGCCACTGTGGCGACCCCCGGGTTAGACGATCTCTGGCGATTTTGGCTTTGTGAATAAATGCAGAAAATTAGTCGTGTTAGTGAACAGTGACAGTTGGCAGCCAAGACGACGGAAGAATTGTTTCCGTTATTTCTGTGTCTTACCACGTCATCGGTGAGATTTCTAAATTGGAGGTGCTGCACGTGGAGGGACAGACAAAAACAAAAGGAAGGTGCATCAAATACTTGGAAAAGGAGCCCACGTTGCAACTGGAAAGGATGCAAATATACAGGAAATATATAATGGCCGCTATATTTCAGACCAAAACATACAAAACATTGCCAGGCCTGTTTAGGTTAGTCCTCTTTTTCCCTTTTGATATACCGGTATTAAAGTTTTGACTACTGGCCCATACAATACGGATCCAATACTATCAGTATGTACACTATATTGCCAAAAGTATTTGGCCACCCATCCAAATGATGAGAGTCAAGTGTCCTAATCACTTGTATCAAATCAAGCACTTAGGCATGGAGACTGTGTCTACAAACATTTGTGAAACAATGGGCAGCTTTCAGTGATTTCCAGCGTGGAATTGTCATAGGATGCCGCCTGTTCAACAAATCCAGTCGTGAAACTTCCTCGCTCCTAAATATTCCAATGTCAACTGTTGGCTTTACTATAAGAAAAAGTGTGAAATTTGGTGGAGGAGGAATTATGGTGTAGGGTTGTTTTTCAGGAGTTGGGTTTGGCTCATTAGTTCCAGTGAACTGACGAGAATTTAGGCATTTACAAAGAACATTTGGATTATTGATAAATGTGTTAATCACAAGTTGATTTATTGTTTTATTTCTTGAAAAGCCCACCATACATAAAAGAAAAAACAAATGTTGCTGCTTCTCTCTGAAAAGGCTGACAAGAATTTAGGCGTTTTTTGGCCGCAGCAATTCAGAAATAAAGCCTGCAAAATCTTTAAGGCAATGACTACTAAGAAACATACCTCTAAGCTCGTTTATGTTTGTATTGCAACCTTGTATCTACTTTTAAGTCTGTATAGTGTAAAAAGACTAAAACATCAATATTATTCCTATAATTGTTAAAATCCTGTGCTTTTTTAGGTTAACGTTACAAAGAACATTTGAATTATTGATAAATGTGTTAATCACAAGTTAATTTATTGTTTTATTTTTTAAAAACCCCACCATAAATAAAAGAAAAAACAAATGTTGCTGCTTCTCACTGAAAAGGCTGACAAGAATTTAGGCATTTTTTGGCCGGAGCAATTAGAAATAAAGCCTGCAAAATCTTTAAGGGAGTGACTACTAAGAAACATACCTCTAAGATAATTTATGTTTATACTGCAACCTTGTATCTACTTTTAGTCTGTATAGTGTAAAATGACTAAAACATCAATATTATTCATACAATTGTTGTTAAAATCCTGTGCTTTTTGAGGTTAACATTACAAAGAACATTTGAATTATTGATAACAAATATGTTAATCACAAGTTAATTTATTGTTTTATTTTTAAAAAAGCCCACCATAAATTAAAAAAAAGAAAATGTTGCTGTTTCTCTCTGAAAAGCTGACGAGAATGTAGGCCTTTTTTGGCCGCAGCAATCAGAAATAAAGCCTGCAATATCTTTAAGGGAGTGACTACTAAAAAACATACCTCTAAGATCATTTATGTTTGTATTGCAACCTTGTATCTACTTTTAAGTCTGTATAGTGTAAAATGACTAAAACATCAATATTATTCATACAATTGTTGTTAAAATCCTGTGCTTTTTTAGGTTAACGTTACAAAGAACGCTTGAATTATTGATAAATGTGTTAATCACAAGTTAATTTGTTTTATTTTTAAAAAAACCCACCATAAAAAAAAGAAAACACATGTTGCTGCTTCTCTCTGAAAAGCCTGACAAGAATTTAGGTGTTTTTTGGCCGCAGCAATCAGAAATAAAGCCTGCAAAATCTTTAAGGAAGTGACTACTAAGAAACATACCTCTAAGAACATTTATGTTTATACTGCAACCTTGTATTTACTTTTAGTCTGTATTGTGTAAAATGACTAAAACATCAATATTATTCCTATAATTGTTGTTAAAATTCTGTGCTTTTTGAGGTTAACGTTACAAAGAACGTTTGAATTATTGAAAAATGTGTTAATCACAAGTTAATTTATTGTTTTATTTTTTTAAAAAAACACCATAAATAAAAGAAAAAACACATGTTGCTGAATCTTTCTGAAAAGGCTGAAATGAATTTAGGCATTTTTTGGCCGCAGCAATCAGAAATAAAGCCTGCAAAATCTTTAAAGGGAATGACTACTAAGAAACATACCTCTGAGCTTGTTTATGTTTGTACTGCAACCTTGTATCTACTTTTAAGTCTGTATAGTGTAAAATGACTAAAAACATCAATATTATTCATACAATTGTTGTTAAAATCCTGTGCTTTTTGAGGTTAACGTTACAAAGAACGTTTGAATTATTGATAAATGTGTTAATCACAAGTTAATTTGTTTTATTTTTAAAAAACCCCACCATAAAAAAAAAGAAAACACATGTTGCTGCTTCTCTCTGAAAAGGCTGACAAGAATTTAGGCGTTTTTTGGCCGCAGCAATTCAGAAATAAAGCCTGCAAAATCTTTAAGGGAGTGACTACTAAGAAACATACCGCTAAACTCGTTTATGTTTGTATTGCAACCTTGTATCTACTTATAAGTCTGTATAGTGTAAAATGACTAAAACATCAATATTATTCATACAATTTTTGTTAAAATCCTGTGCTTTTTGAGGTTAACGTTACAAAGAACATTTGAATTATTGATAAATGTGTTAATCACAAGTTTATTTATTGTTTTAATTTTAAAAAAGCCCACCATAAATAAAAGAAAAAACTAATGTTGCTACATCTCTCTGAAAAGGCTGACAATAATTTAGGCATTTTTTGGCCGCAGCAATTCAGAAATAAAGCCTGCAAAATCTTTAAGGCAATGACTACTAAGAAACATACCTCTAAGCTCGTTTATGTTTGTATTGCAACCTTGTATCTACTTTTAAGTCTGTATAGTGTAAAATGACTAAAACATCAATATTATTCCTATAATTGTTAAAATCCTGTGCTTTTTTAGGTTAATGTTACTAAGAACATTTGAATTATTGATAAATGTGTTAATCACAAGTTTATTTGTTTTATTTTTAAAAAACCCCACCATAAATAAAAGAAAACACATGTTGCTGCTTCTCTCTGAAAAGGCTGACAAGAATTTAGGCATTTTTGGGCCGCAGCAATCAGAAATGAAGCCTGCAAAATCTTTAAGGCAATGACTACTAAGAAACATACCTCTAAGCTTGTTTATGTTTGTATTGCAACCTTGTATCTACGTTTAAGTCTGTATAGTGTAAAATGACTAAAACATCATTATTCCTATAATTGTTGTTAAAATCCTGTGCTTTTTTAGGTTAACGTTACAAAGAACATTTGAATTATTGATAAATGTGTTAATCACAAGTTTATTTATTGTTTTAATTTTAAAAAAAGCCCACCATAAATAAATGAAAAAACTAATGTTGCTGCTTCTCTCTGAAAAGGCTGACAAGAATTTAGGCATTTTTTGGCCGCAGCAATTAGAAATAAAGCTTGCAAAATCTTTAAGGGAGTGACTACTAAGAAACATACCTCTAAGATCATTTATGTTTAAACTGCAACCTTGTATCTACTTTTAGTCTGTATTGTGTAAAATGACTAAAACATCAATATTATTCATACAATTGTTGTTAAAATCCTGTGCTTTTTGAGGTTAAGGTTACAAAGAACACTTGAATTATCGATAATTTTTTTATTCACAATTTAATTGATTGTTTTATTTTTATTTTTAAAAACAACTAAAAAGTTTAAAAAAAAAAATCTACTTTTGCAGCTTCTCTCTGAAAAATCTGAGGAACATTTTTGGGCTGCGGCAATCACAAACGCTCCAGGATACCAAAACATTTTGGACAATTCCCTGCTCCCAACTTTGTGGTCCCAACATGACTGTGCACCAGTGCACAAAGCAAGGTCCATAAAGACATGGAGGACAGAGTCTGGTGTGGATGAACTTGACTGGCCTGCACAGAGTCCTGACCTGAGCCCGATAGAACACCTTTGGGATGAATTAGAACGGAGACTGAGAGCCAGGTCTTCAGTGTGTGACCTCACCAATGCGCTTTTGGATGAATGGTGGAAAATTCCTATAAACACACTGCGCAACTTTGTGGACAGCCTTCTCAGAAGAGTTGAAATGTAATAGCTGCAAAAGGTGGACCAACATCTTATTGAACTATATGGGTTAGGAATGGGATGGCACTTCAACTTCATATGCGAGTCTAGGCAGGTGGCCATAAAATGTATATTACATACTTTTTTTGTTTACCTGTTTTAGTTTGACAATGTGGAAAATGCTTCTTCAATTGATCACATGAGCTGGGTAGAAGTGTTTGAGGGGAGTCTGGAATGAACTGCAAACTATTTTGTCGTTCTATTCAAGAATTCCAGGAACTTAATAGTCCTACAAATTAGAGAGTTGTGACGGGCACTAGGACCATGCGCTCACCCAGCTGGTACTGAAGTCTTCTGTGCACACTTTTAAGTGCAAATTGAATTGTATCATCATTCTTGTGTTGGCAGTCTTGGAATAAAGACCTCAAAGAAGCGGCAACAGTGTGTTTCCTCGCATCTGTCGCTTTGGATCACGTCGGGGTCACCGATGTGGCAAATGCCCAAAATAAACAAATAAGAAACGCCGTTGCTGTTTATTTCAGGTCTTTATTCCAAGACTGCTGACATGAGAAGGCTGAAACAATTCAATTTGCACTCAACAGTGTACCCAAGAAGACTCTGAACCCATACCAGCTGGGTGAGAGCATGGTCCTAGTGCCCGCCAAAGAACTAAAATATCAATAGTATATACCAGGGGTAGGGAACCTATGGCTTTAGAGCCAGATGTGGCTCTTTTGATGACTGCATCTGGCTCTCAGATAAATCTGAGCTGACACTGCTTGACACGGTAAGTAATGAATAATTCCGCTTGTAATCACAGTGTTAAAAGTAACGTTCAAAATATAAAACATTCTCCTGCCTTTTAATCCATCCATCCGTTTTCTACCGCACCTGTTCAAGAAGTTGCGTTAATGGTAAAAAGTTATTTATTTATTATTTATTAGTGTGGGGCTTGCCCTCCTGGGGGTTCTTCAGACCACCAAGCACCGACATGAGAGCCTGGTCCAGGGTTACAATATTGTTTTATTTTTCAATAAGTCTCTCAGTTGCTTTCCAGCAATTGTCTTTTTCTTTTTCGTTCTCGCTCGCACTCTGAATCCAGTCCCAACCCCGTCTCTCCTCCTGGCTGCTGCTTATAACAGAGCGACAGGTGATTAGATAACAAGGCCCAGGTGGGCCATCTACGCACCTGTCGCTGATTTCGAGGCCGGTCCTGGCACACCCTGCTTCGCTGCAGGCCCGCAAACCACGCCCCCTCCACAGTTAGCTTCAGAATAACAATGTTATTACAGAGAATAACAGACCTATTATACTCTAGAAATGTTGGTTTTATTTAAAAATGTATGTGATTAATTGTGTTCAGTGTAAAAAAATTATTTTATGGCTCTTACGGAAATACCTTTTAAAATATTTGGCTTCTTGGCTCTCTCCGCCAAAAAGGTTCCCGACCCCTGCTCTAGAGCCAGATGTGGCTCTTTTCATGACTGCATCTGGCTCTCGGATAACTCTGAGCTGATATTGCTGAACAGGATAAGTAATGAATAATTCCACTTGTAATCACAGTGTTAAAAACAACGTTCAAAATATAAAAAAATTCTCATGCATTTTTATGTTCAAGAAGTTGCGTAAATGGTAAGAAGTAATTTATTTATTATTGGTTAGTGTGGGGTTTGCCTGTTATAGGGTTACAATATTGTTTTATTTTTCTGTCAGTTGCTTTGCAGCAATTGTCTTTTTCTCTTCCGTCCTCACTCGCGCTCTCGCTCCAGCCCGAACCCCGTCTCTCTTCCTGGCTGCTGCTTATAACAGAGCGACATGTGATTAGATAACAAGGCCCAGGTGGGCCATCTACGCACCTCTTGCTGGTTTCGAAGCCGGTGCTGGCAACATCCCGCTTTGCTGCAGGCCCGCAGGCCACGCCCCCTCCACAGTTAGCTTCAGAATAACAATGTTACTACAAAGAATAAGAGACTTATTATACTCTGGAAATGTTGGTCTTACTTAAAAATGGACGCCTTTAGTTGTGTTCAGTGTTATAAAAAATATTATATGGCTCTTAGGGAAATACATTTTAAAATATTTGGCTTCTTGGCTCTCTCAGCCAAAAAGGTTACCGACCCCTGGTATATATCATACATAATACTATATAATTACATAATGTATATAGAGTAAGTTTACAAACACTTGTAAAGAACATAACGTCATGGATGTCCTGAGTTTCCAATAATTTCTATTTTTTTGTGATAGAGTGATTGGAGCACATACTTGTTGGTCACAAAAAAACATTCATGAAGTTTGGTTATTTTCTGAATTTGTTTTGGATCTACTGAAAATGTGAGCAAATTTGCAGGGTCAAAAGTATACATACAGCAATGTTAATATTTGCTTACATGTCCCTTGGCAAGTTTCACTGCAATAAAGCGCTTTTGGTCGCCATCCACAAGCTTCTGCTTGAAATTTTGACCACTACTCTTCACAAAGTTGTTGCAGTTCAGCTAAATTTGTTGGTTTTCTGACAAGGACTTGTTTCTTCAGCATTGTCCACACATTTAAGTCAGGACTTAGGAAAGGCCATTCTAAAACCTTCTTTCTAGCCTGATTTAGCCACTCCTTTACCACTTTTGACGTGTGTTTGGGGTCATTGTCCTTTTGGAACACCCAACTGCGCCCAAGATCCAACCTCCGGGCTGATGGTTTTATGTTGTCCTGTAGAATTTGGAGGTAATCCTCCTTTTTTCATTGTCCCATTTACTCTATTTAAAGCACTAGTTGCATTGGCAGCAAAACAGGCCCAGAGCGTAATACTACCACCACCATGCTTGACGGTGGGCATGGTGTTCCTGGGATTTTTCTCCTCCAAACATAGTGCTGGGTATTGTGAGCAATCAGCTCCATTTTAGTTTCATCTGACATCACATGGACAAAGATAAGACCTACTGGGGTAAAGTTCTGTGGTCAGACGGTCAGTAGACCCATAATAAATTCATAAAAGAACCAAACTTCATGAATGTTTTTTGTGACCAACAAGTATGTGAGTAGCCTTCGCCATTAGGTTGAATGTGCCAGTCTTGTCTTTTGTTGAGTCCTACAAAGTGATTGTACTGTAAGTATGGTCCGTTTGGCTGTAACATGCACCTTAGTTATAGTTTTTATTACATAATGTGGAATTTTTGAAATCCACATGTAAAATTTCTCATCTGTAGCATGTTTACGCCATATCTCATCTAAATTAGCATCAAGCTAGCACTTTTGCTTTAATGCATTTCTCTTATTTTGGAACGTCACAGAGAAGTTATTTTGCATCTCATATACTTTATATTGACTTAGTTTATTTCTGCATGCTCAGTTTTACTGTTTTGAAGTTAAGACTAAACTAAAAGTCTCAAATGTAGACAACCTGTTATCACAGTATCAGAGTTCTTACATTGGACTTTTTAAAAGTAGACCGATACAATTTTAATAAAGGTTTTATGTTGTTATCAGACCGATTGCAATATCATAATTTTACTGCAGTATCTTTGCATTGGTGTACAAAAATAAACACTAGGGGGAGCAACAATTTAAACATGTAAATGCCATCTTAATATAACAGGTGTGCAGCTTATAAAACGTATGCATCTTTACTAAATCGACACAGCAGGCAGAACATCACAAGTCACTTTAATGTTCATTTTAATATTTAGATTACGTGTATAATTCTGCCTTTTTATTTTTAACTTTGAACAATCATGGTTAATTTGTTTTTCGTCAAAATTGGCTGATTTAGCCCCAGCTTGGATTTACTTAGCATTTTAATTGTAAAAGTTAATAATAAACACAAACTCATTAGCGCAAGCATTTTTACCTTGCTGGGTGAAGTAATTAATCTTTGCAACATTCAGCAGATGGTTAAAAAAAAAAAAAAAGTAGAAAAACATCTGAAACAAACGAGTGTTAAACACGACAAAATAAATACATTCTCATTCATTTCACCTTGACCCCAAGGGAGAGATAAAATCCTCCTAAACACATTTTTAACACCTCCCATTAGCATATTTTATTGTAATTTCCTTTTTTTACTGCATGAAAACATCCATAATACAGAGTGGGCTTGAAAGAGAAACTGCCTACTTTTCTGGTCCTATACTGCCACCTACTGGAATGATGTGGGAAGTCAATCAGGGATAAATGCAAGATAAGCAACTTTATCTCCCATAAGTGTATGGGCCTGGGCGATATGGCTTAAAACTGTATCACTATACAAGTGTTTTAATTGCTTAATTATTGATATTTTTGGTGAAATATTGAAATTAAGGTCCAGGAAAAAACATTCAATGTAAATATCTATATTTGAAAAGTAACCTTCCTCTTATATAATCCACTCAACTGTCAAGGGAGAAAGGAAATCTCAATACAAGCATGGAAAAAAAAAGTAGCGTATTTTTCGGGTTATAAATCACCCCGGAGTATAAATCGCACCGGCAGAAAATGCATAATGAAAAAGGAAAAAAAAAACATACAATTTTTTCATCACCGAGAAATATAAATGTTTTAGATATTTTATGCAGTATTGCAACCAACTACAATATAAATGATAAATAAATGATAAATGGGTTGTACTTGTATAGCGCTTTTCTTGACACTACTTCCACATTTACCCATTCACACACACATTCACACACACATTCACACACTGATGGAGGGAGCTGCCATGCAAGGCGCCAACCAACACCCATCAGGAGCAAGGGTGAAGTGTCTTGCTCAGGACACAACGGACATGACGAGGTTGGTACTAGGTGGGAATTGAACCAGGGACGCTCAGGTTGCGCACGGCCACTCTCCCCACTGCGCCACGCCGTCCCTAAATATCTAAAATGAACAATTCCCAACCACTGGGCCGCAACCACTGGGCCGCAGCAGGTAACGTGACCCAAAATATATGTAATTAATGTAATAATGGATTGTTCTTGCACAATATCGTGTTAGACCCGCTCGACATCCATTGCTTGCGGTCCTCTCCAAGGTTAATCATTGTCACTGTCACCGACGTCCCACTGGGTGTGAGTTTTTCCTTGCCCTTATGTGGGCTCTGTACCGAGGATGTCGTTGTGGTTTGTGCAGCCCTTTGAGACACTTGTGATTTAAGGCTATATAAATAAACATTGATTGATTGATTGATTGATATACAAGTCCCACTGGAGTATAAGTCGAATTTTGGGGGGAAATTTATTTGATAAAACCCAACACAAGAATAGACATTTGAAAGGCAAATTAAAATAAAAAATAGAATAGTGAACAACAGGCTGAATAAGTTTACGTTACATGAGGCATAACAAACCAACTGAGAAGGTGCCTGGTATGTTAATGTAACATATTATGGTAAGAGTCATTCAAATAACTATAACATATAGAACAGGGGTGTCAAACTCAAATACAGAGTGGGCCAAAATTTTAAACACAACAAAGCCGCAGGCCAAGGTTGAACAAATTAACCCTTTATTAAAGACCCAAACAAGTTTTGCATTAAATATTGAACAAGCTAGGCTTATATAACTTTAGTGACATGCAAAATCCAGTTTCAAATAATAATAATCATTAAAAGAATATCAATGGCATATCAAATAAAATTGAAATAAACATTTTATGTCTGTTTTTCTATTTGCAATCTCCCGAGGTAAATATCACTTGTTTTCCAAAGGCTAATAATAAATTTGAAAATAAAAAAACAATAATGAATGAACCAAACATTCAAGCCTTGAAGTAGCAAGAGAAAATGCATGAATAAAATGTTAATTATTGGTCAGTTTTCTGGAAGTTTCCTGGAAGAGTTAGTGCTGCAAGGGTTTGTGGGTATTTGTTCTGTTATGTTACGGTGCGGATGTTCACCTGAAATGTGTTTGTCATTCTTGTTTGGTGTGGGTTAGCAGTGTGGCGCATATTTGTAACAGTGCTAAAGTTGTTTATACGGCCACCCTCAGTGTGACCTGTATGGCTGTTGACCAAGTATGCTTTGCATTCACTTGTGCGTGTGTGTGTGTGTGTAAAAGCCACAAATATTATGTGACACGCTGTTAGTATGGAGGAAAAGCGGACGTGACGACAGGTTGTAGAGAACGCTAAAGGCAGTGCCTTAAATGCACGCCCCCAATATAGTTGTCCAGGTGGAAATCGGTAGAAATTCGGGAGAATGGTTGCCCCGGGAGATTTTCGGGAGGGGCACTGAACTTTGGGAGTCTATCGGGAAAATTAGGAGGGTTTGCAAGTATGAGTATTAGCGGTGAATGCGGTGTTACAGCGGCACAGACGCTGTATAACACTGGCGAGCCAGATCTAATGCAAAATTGATATTGCCTCAAGGGCCAAATTAAATTACACGGCGGGCCAGTTTTGGCCCGCGGGCCAGAGTTTGACACCCATGATATAGAACATGCTATACGTTTACCAAACAATCCGTCACTCCTAATCGATAAATCCCATTAAATCTTATACGTCTAGTCTCTTACGTGAATGAGCTAGATAATATTTTTGATATTTTACGGTAATGTGTTAATAATTTCACACATAAGTCGCTCCTGAGTATAAGTCGCACATCTGGCTAAACTATGGAAAAAAACAGCTCAAATGCCAGAATTGTACTGTGTAATTGTTTTTGTTTTTTTAACTGTAAATAAAAAAACTGCAATTTTGCAGTACAATTTTGGCACCTGAGCTGCCAGTTAGTTTTTACCGCAAATCAACAACTGTATATTTTTTGTTGTACAACTATAAATGTCAAACAACAGTTTATTACAGAAAAAAAGTACCATTTTTTTCTATTTAGAGAAAAATAATGTAAAAACCACAGTAAATTTCACAATTGCACCATGAAATCTATTGCTACTTTTACATTGCATAATTTAATGGATAACTTGCTTTGAAATCATTATTAGTATTTATTTCTATTAAAACAATTGGTGTGAATGTTTGAAAATATATGTTTGCATAATTAGACAATATTAAAGTTAACATAATTTGTGATTACATGGAGTACTAAAATAGAAAGAAAGAATACATTTAGTAGGAAAAGTTACAATACTTTATTGATACATATTATTTCCTGTGCTCTACAGCAGTGGTCCCCAACCACCGGGCCGCGGCCGCAGAATAATTTTGTATTATTTTTTATTAAATTATATATATATATATATATATATTTTTTTTTTTATTATTTTTATTAAATCAGCATAAAAAACCCAATATACATTTACAATTAGTGCACCAACCACAAAAACCTCCCTTTTTTATGACAAAAACGTCCCTTTTTCATGACAAAGGAAAAAAAAAAAAAAAAAAGGATCCCCGCTCCTGGGCCAAATAAAATGAAGTGGCGGGCCACAACCGGCCCCTGGGCCTTGAGTTTGACACCTGTGCTTTACAGCAGTGGTCCCCAACCACCAGGCCGCGGCCGCAGAATAATTTCGTATTAATTTTTATTAAAGTTTATATATATATATATATATATATATATATTTTATTTATTTTTATTTTTTATTTTTATTAAATCAGCATAAAAAACCCAATATACACTTACAATTAGTGCATCAACCACAAAAACCTCCCTTTTTCATGACAAAAACGTCCCTTTTTCATCCATCCATCCATCCATCCATCCATTTTCTACCGCTTATTCCCTTTCGGGGTCGCGGGGGGCGCTGGCGCCTATCTCAGCTACAATCGGGCTGACAAAGGAAAAAAAAAAAAAAAAAAAAAAAAAAAAAAAAGGATCCCCCCTGGGCCAAATAAAATGAAGTGGCGGGCCACAACCGGCCCCTGGGCCTTGAGTTTGACACCTGTGCTTTACAGCAGTGGTCCCCAACCACCAGGCCGCGGCCGCAGAATAATTTCGTATTAATTTTTATTAAATTTTATACATATATATATATATTTTTTGTATTTATTTTTTTTATTATTAAATCAGCATAAAAAAAACCAATATACACTTACAATTAGTGCATCAACCACAAAAACCTCCCCTTTTCATGACAAAAACGTCCCTTTTTCATGACAAAGGAAAAAAATCAAATAAATAAATAAAAAAAAGGATCCCCCCTGGGCCAAATAAAATGAAGTGGCGGGCCACAACCGGCCCCTGGGCCTTTAGTTTGACAGCTGTGCTTTACAGCAGTGGCCCCCAACCACCAGGCCGCGGCCGCAGAATAATTTCGTATTAATTTTTATTAAAGTTTATATATATATATATATATTTTTTTTTTATTTATTTATTTTTTTTTTTTATTAAATCAGCATAAAAAACCCAATATACACTTACAATTAGTGCATCAACCACAAAAACCTCCCTTTTTCATGACAAAAACGTCCCTTTTTCATGACAAAGGAAAAAAATCAAATAAATAAATAAAAAAAAGGATCCCCCCTGGGCCGCGGGTCAAATTATTAAGCGTTGACCGGTCTGCGGATACAAAAAGGTTGGGGACCTCTGCTCTACAGTATCGTCAATTTGAGTGTGACGAATACTCTCCTCAAAAATACGATTCAAAACTAATTGTACCATGTCTTTTCACATCTGGCAACCAGACTCTCAGAAAAACCAAAGTGCAGGTTGCCATGTCCGCACACCTGTGCAAATCCCCCTACAACTTGACTGTATTAGTTTAGGCAGAAAAAATAGGCAAAGTTTAACAAAAGTGTGTGAAAACTTACGAATTTAGGCTTGCGTTCTCCTTCTTCGCTGCATGGCGTGTTGAGGTGGGGAGACGCCTTCTTCTTGTGAGATTTGCCGTCTCGTCCTGACTCGGCTCGTTGTCTGCAGGTGTCCATGTTGTTGGTCGGAGGACACCTGCACCACGTGACGCACACTTAACATTATTATTATTACACCACGTGACACACACTTAACATTATCAGTGTGTGAATGCTCCAAAACATTCACACATGCTTTTCTACACCAAAATGCATCCATTTATTAATCAACTTCTTCTCCAGATTTTGGCGCGCTCTACCTTTCACATTTTTTATCCGATTCATGCTGTTCCAACTTCAAACTGTTCAGCCTATTTGGGTATCGCGGGCTTTCCTCTGACACATTCCAAAAATTCCCAGATTTCCGAGACATGTTTCCTAGGCAAAATTAACTGGCCATTTTTCAAACTTCCACCATTTCCAAATTTTTCCACCTATTCAAACCATTCCACCTTCAACATATTCTACCATTTCTTCCAAGTTCAAAAATATTCCAGGATTTTCCAGAACTCTTGGTTTCCCAAAGCCCTATTTCCCCGGATTCCAGGTTTTCCGGGACATTTTTCCTTGGCAAAATTAATTGGCCATTTTTCAAACTTCCACCATTTTCACATTTTTCCACCTATTCAAAACCATTCCACCTTCAACATATTCTAACCATTTCTTCCAAGTTCAAAAATATTCCAGGATTTTCCAGAACTCCTGGTTTCCCAAAGCCCCATTTCCCCGGATTCCAGATTTTCTGGGACATTTTTCCTAGTCAAAATGAATTGGCCATTTTTCAAACTTCCTCCATTTCCACATTTTTCCACCTATTCAAACCATTCCACCTTCAACATATACTACCATTTGTTCCAAGTTCAAAAATATTCCAGGATTTTCCAGAACTCCTGGTTTCCCAAAGCCCTATTTCCCCGGATTCCAGATTTTCTGGGACATTTTTCCTAGTCAAAATGAATTGGCCATTTTTCAAACTTCCTCCATTTCCACATTTTTCCACATATTCAAACCATTCTACCTTCAACATATACTACCATTTGTTCCAAGTTCAAAAATATTCCAGGATTTTCCAGAACTCCTGGTTTCCCAAAGCCCTATTTCCCCGGATTCCAGATTTTCTGGGACATTTTTCCTAGTCAAAATGAATTGGCCATTTTTCAAACTTCCTCCATTTCCACATTTTTCCACCTATTCAAACCATTCCACCTTCAACATATACTACCATTTCTTCCAAGTTCAAAAATATTCCAGGATTTTCCAGAACTCCTGGTTTCCCAAAGCCCTATTTCCCCGGATTCCAGGTTTTCCGGGACATTTTTTCTAGGCAAAATGAATTGGCCATTTTTCAAACTTCCACCATTTCCAAATTTTTCCACCTATTCAAACCATTCCACCTTCAACATATTCTACCATTTCTTCCAAGTTCAAAAATATTCCAGGATTTTCCAGAACTCTTGGTTTCCCAAAGCCCTATTTCCCCGGATTCCAGGTTTTCCGGGACATTTTTCCTTGGCAAAATTAATTGGCCATTTTTCAAACTTCCACCATTTTCACATTTTTTCCACCTATTCAAAACCATTCCACCTTCAACATATTCTAACCATTTCTTCCAAGTTCAAAAATATTCCAGGATTTTCCAGAACTCCTGGTTTCCCAAAGCCCCATTTCCCCGGATTCCAGATTTTCTGGGACATTTTTCCTAGTCAAAATGAATTGGCCATTTTTCAAACTTCCTCCATTTCCACATTTTTCCACCTATTCAAACCATTCCACCTTCAACATATACTACCATTTGTTCCAAGTTCAAAAATATTCCAGGATTTTCCAGAACTCCTGGTTTCCCAAAGCCCTATTTCCCCGGATTCCAGATTTTCTGGGACATTTTTCCTAGTCAAAATGAATTGGCCATTTTTCAAACTTCCTCCATTTCCACATTTTTCCACATATTCAAACCATTCTACCTTCAACATATACTACCATTTGTTCCAAGTTCAAAAATATTCCAGGATTTTCCAGAACTCCTGGTTTCCCAAAGCCCTATTTCCCCGGATTCCAGATTTTCTGGGACATTTTTCCTAGTCAAAATGAATTGGCCATTTTTCAAACTTCCTCCATTTCCACATTTTTCCACCTATTCAAACCATTCCACCTTCAACATATACTACCATTTCTTCCAAGTTCAAAAATATTCCAGGATTTTCCAGAACTCCTGGTTTCCCAAAGCCCTATTTCCCCGGATTCCAGGTTTTCCGGGACATTTTTCCTAGGCAAAATGAATTGGCCATTTTTCAAACTTCCACCATTTTCACATTTTTCCCCCTATTCAAAACCATTCCACCTTCAACTTATTCTAACCATTTCTTCCAAGTTCAAAAATATTCCAGGATTTTCCAGAACTCCTGGTTTCCCAAAGCCCTATTTCCCCAAATTCCAGGTTTTCCTGGACATTTTTCCTAGTCAAAATGACTTGGCCATTTTTCAAACTTCCTCCATTTCCACATTTTTCCACCTATTCAAAACCATTCCACCTTCAACATATTCTACCATTTCTTCCAAGTTCAAAAATATTCCAGGATTTTCCAAAACTCCTGGTTTCCCAAAGCCCTATTTCCACGGATTCCAGGTTTTCCGGGACATTTTTCCTAGTCAAAATGAATTGGCCATTTTTCAAACTTCCACCATTTCCACATTTTTCCACCTAGTCAAACCATTCCACCTTCAACATATTCTACCATTTCTTCCAAGTTCAAAAATATTCCAGGATTTTCCAGAACTCCTGGTTTCCCAAAGCCCTATTTCCCCAAATTCCAGGTTTTCCTGGACATTTTTCCTAGTCAAAATGACTTGGCCATTTTTCAAACTTCCTCCATTTCCACATTTTTCCACCTATTCAAAACCATTCCACCTTCAACATATTCTACCATTTCTTCCAAGTTCAAAAATATTCCAGGATTTTCCAAAACTCCTGGTTTCCCAAAGCCCTATTTCCACGGATTCCAGGTTTTCCGGGACATTTTTCCTAGTCAAAATGAATTGGCCATTTTTCAAACTTCCACCATTTCCACATTTTTCCACCTATTCAAACCATTCCACCTTCAACATATTCCACCATTTCTTCCAAGTTCAAAAATATTCCAGGATTCTCCAGAACTCTTGGTTTCCCAAAGCCCTATTTCCCAGAATTCCAGGTTTTCTGGGACATTATTCCTAGTCAAAATGAATTGGCCATTTTTCAAACTTCCACCATTTTCACATTTTTCCACCTATTAAAACCATTCCACCTTCAACATATTCCACCATTTCTTCCAAGTTCAAAAATATTCCAGGATTCTCCAGAACTCTTGGTTTCCCAAAGCCCTATTTCCCCGGATTCCAGGTTTTCCGGGACATTTTTCCTAGTCAAAATGAATTGGCCATTTTTTGAAATTCCACCATTTCCACATTTTTCCACCTATTCAAAACAATTCCACCTTCAACATATTCCACCATTTCTCCCAAGTTCAAAAATATTCCAGGATTTTCCAGAACTCCTGGTTTCCCAAAGCCCTATTTCCCCGGATTCCAGGTTTTCCGGGGGATTTTCCTAGGCAAAATGAATTGGCCATTTTTCAAACCTCCACCATTTCCACATTTTTCCACCTATTCAAACCATTCCACCTTCAACATATTCCACCATTTCTTCCAAGTTCAAAAATATTCCAGGATTTTCCAGAACTCTTGGTTTCCCAAAGCCCTATTTCCCCGGATTCCAGGTTTTCAGGGACATTTTTCCTTGTCAAAATGAATTGGCCATTTTTCAAACTTCCATTTCCACATTTTTCCACATATTCAAACCATTCTACCTTCAGCATATTCTACCATTTCTTCCAAGTTCAAAAATATTCCAGGATTTTCCAGAACTGGTTTCCCAAAGCCCTATTTCCCCGGATTCCAGGTTTTCCGGGACATTTTTCCTAGTCAAAATGAATTGGCCATTTTTCAAACTTCCACCATTTCCACATTTTTCCACCAATTCAAACCATTCCACCTTCAACATATTTTACCATTTCTTCCAAGTTCAAAAATATTCCAGGATTCTCCAGAACTCTGGGTTTCCCAAAGCCCTATTTCCCCGGATTCCAGGTTTTCCGGGACATTTTTCCTAGGCAAAATGAATTGGCCATTTTTCAAACTTCCACCATTTCCACATTTTTCCACCTATTCAAACCATTCCACCTTCAACATATTCTACCATGTTTTCCAAGTTCAAAAATATTCCAGGATTCTCCAGAACTCTTGGTTTCCCAAAGCCCTATTTCCCCGGATTCCAGGTTTTCCGGGACATTTTTCCTAGTCAAAATGAATTGGCCATTTTTTGAACTTCCACCATTTCCACATTTTTCCACCTATTCAAACCATTCCACCTTCAGCATATTCTACCATTTCTTCCAAGTTCAAAAATATTCCAGGATTTTCCAGCACTCCTGGTTTCCCAAAGCCCCATTTCCCCGGATTCAAGGTTTTCCGGGACATTTTTCCTAGTCAAAATGAATTGGCCATTTTTCAAACTTCCACCATTTCCACATTTTTCCACCTATTCAAACCATTCCACCTTCAACATATTCCACCATTTCTCCCAAGTTCAAAAATGTTCCAGGATTTTCCAGAACTCCTGGTTTCCCAAAGCCCTATTTCCCCGGATTCCAGGTTTTCCGGGGGATTTTTCCTAGGCAAAATGAATTGGCCATTTTTCAAACTTCCACCATTTTCACAATTTTCCAGCTGTTCAAACAATTCCATCTTCAACATATTCTACCATTTCTTCCAAGTTCAAAAATATTACAGGATTCTTCAGAACTCTGGGTTTCCCAAAGCCCTATTTCCCCGGATTCCAGGTTTTCCGGGACATTTTTCCTAGTCAAAATGAATTGGCCATTTTTCAAACTTCCACCATTTCCACATTTTTCCACCTATTCAAACCATTCCACCTTCAACATATTCTACCATGTTTTCCAAGTTCAAAAATATTCCAGGATTCTCCAGAACTCTTGGTTTCCCAAAGCCATATTTCCCCGGATTCCAGGTTTTCCGGGACATTTTTCCTAGTCAAAATGAATTGGCCATTTTTTGAACTTCCACCATTTCCACATTTTTCCACCTATTCAAACCATTCCACCTTCAGCATATTCTACCATTTCTTCCAAGTTCAAAAATATTCCAGGATTTTCCAGCACTCCTGGTTTCCCAAAGCCCCATTTCCCCGGATTCAAGGTTTTCCGGGACATTTTTCCTAGTCAAAATGAATTGGCCATTTTTCAAACTTCCACCATTTCCACATTTTTCCACCTATTCAAACCATTCCACCTTCAACATATTCCACCATTTCTCCCAAGTTCAAAAATGTTCCAGGATTTTCCAGAACTCCTGGTTTCCCAAAGCCCTATTTCCCCGGATTCCAGGTTTTCCGGGGGATTTTTCCTAGGCAAAATGAATTGGCCATTTTTCAAACTTCCACCATTTTCACAATTTTCCAGCTGTTCAAACAATTCCATCTTCAACATATTCTACCATTTCTTCCAAGTTCAAAAATATTACAGGATTCTTCAGAACTCTGGGTTTCCCAAAGCCCTATTTCCCCGGATTCCAGGTTTTCCGGGACATTTTTCCTAGTCAAAATGAATTGGCCATTTTTCAAACTTCCACCATTTCCACATTTTTCCACCTAGTCAAACCATTCCACCTTCAACATATTCTACCATTTCTTCCAAGTTCAAAAATATTCCAGGATTTTCCAGAACTCCTGGTTTCCCAAAGCCCTATTTCCCCGGATTCCAGGTTTTCCGGGACATTTTTCCTAGTCAAAATGAATTGGCCATTTTTCAAACTTCCACCATTTTCACATTTTTCCACCTATTCAAACCGTTCCACCTTCAACATATTCCACCATTTCTTCCAAGTTCAAAAATATTCCAGGATTTTCCAGAACTCCTGGTTTCCCAAAGCCCTATTTCCCCAAATTCCAGGTTTTCCGGGACATTTTTCCTAGTCAAAATGAATTGGCCATTTTTCAAACTTCCACCATTTCCACATTTTTCCACCTATTCAAACCATTCCACCTTCAACATATTCTACCATTTCTTCCAAGTTCAAAAATATTCCAGGAGATTCCAGAACTCCTGGTTTCCCAAAGCCCTATTTCCCCAAATTCCAGGTTTTCCGGGACATTTTTCCTAGTCAAAATGAATTGGCCATTTTTTGAACTTCCACCATTTCCACATTTTTCCACCTATTCAAACCAATCCACCTTCAACATATTCTACCATTTCTTCCAAGTTCAAAAATATTCCAGGATTTTCCAGAACTCCTGGTTTCCCAAAGCCCTATTTCCCCAAATTCCAGGTTTTCCGGGACATTTTTCCTAGTCAAAATTAACTGGACATTTTTCAAACTTCCACCATTTCCACATTTTTCCACCTATTCAAACCATTCCACCTTCAACATATTCTAACCATTTCTTCCAAGTTCAAAAATATTCCAGGATTTTCCACAACTCCTGGTTTCCCAAAGCCCTATTTCCCCGGATTCCAGGTTTTCCAGGACATTTTTCCTAGTCAAAATGAATTGGCCATTTTTCAAACTTCCACCATTTCCACATTTTTCCACCTATTCAAACCATTCCACCTTCTACATATTCTACCATTTCTTCCGAGTTCAAAAATATTCCAGGATTTTCCAGAACTCCTGGTTTCCCAAAGCCCTATTTACCCGGATTCCAGGTTCTCCGGGACATTTTTCCTAGTCAAAATGATTTGGCCATTTTTCAAACTTCCACCATTTCCACATTTTTCCACCTATTCAAACCATTCCACTGTAAGCATATTCTACCATTTCTTCCAAGTTCAAAAATATTCCAGGATCTTCCAGAACTCCTGGTTTCCCAAAGCCCTATTTCCCCGGATTCCAGGTTTTCCAGGACATTTTTCCTAGTCAAAATGAATTGGCCAGTTTTCAAACTTCCACCATTTCCACATTTGTCCACCTATTCAAACCATTCCACCTTCAGCATATTCTACCATTTCTTCCAAGTTCAAAAATATTCCAGGATTTTCCAGAACTCCTGGTTTTCCAAAGCCCTTTTTCCCCGGATTCCAGGTTTGCCGGGACATTTTTCCTAGGCAAAATGAATTGGCCATTTTTCAAACTTCCACCATTTCCACATTTTTCCACCTATTCAAACCATTCCACCTTCTACATATTCTACCATTTCTTCCAAGTTCAAAAATATTCCAGGATTTTCCAGAACTCTTGGTTTCCCAAAGCCCTATTTCCCCGGATTCCAGGTTTTCCGGGACATTTTTCCTAGGCAAAATGAATTGGACATTTTTCAAACTTCCTCCATTTCCACATTTTTCCACCTATTCAAACCATTCCACCTTCAGCATATTCTACCATTTCTTCCAAGTTCAAAAATATTACAGGATTCTCCAGAACTCTGGGTTTCCCAAAGCCCTGTTTCCCAGGATTCCAGGTTTTCCGGGACATTTTTCCTAGGCAAAATGAATTGGCCATTTTTCAAACTTCCTCCATTTCCACATTTTTCCACCTATTCAAACCATTCCACCTTCAGCATATTCTACCATTTCTTCCAAGTTCAAAAATATTCCAGGATTTTCCAGAGCTCCTGGTTTCCCAAAGCCTAAATGTCCCAGGTTTTCCGGGACATTTTTTCTAGTCAAAAGGAATTGGCCATTTTTCAAACTTCCACCATTTTTCCACCTAGTCAAACCATTCCACCTTCAACATATTCTACCATTTCTTCCAAGTTCAAAAATATTCCAGGATTTTCCAGCACTCCTGGTTTCCCAAAGCCCTATTTCCCAGAATTCCAGGTTTTCCGGGACATTGTTTTTAGTCAAAATGAATTGGCCATTTTTCAAACATCTACCAGTTCCACATTTTTTCCACCTATTCAAACTCATCCATCCATCCATTTCCTACCGCTTGTTCCCTTTGGGGTCGCTGGTGCTATCTCAGCTACAATCGGGCGGAAGGCGGTGTACACCCTGGACAAGTCGCCACCTTATCACAGGGCCAACACAGATAGACAGACAACATTCACACACTAGGGCCAATTTAGTGTTGCCAATCAATATATCCCTCAGGTGCATGTCTTTGGAGGTGGGAGGGGCCTATCCCCTAGGTGCATGTCTTTGGTGATGGGAGGGGCCTATCCCCTAGGTGCATGTCTTTGGAGGTGGGAGGAAGCCAGAGTACCCGTAGGGAACCCACATAGTCACAGGGAGAACATGCAAACTCCACACAGAAACATCCCGAGCCCGGGATTGAACCCAGAACTACTCAGGACCTTTGTATTGTGAAGCAGATGCACTAACCCTTCTCCCACCGTGCGCCTCCCTATTCAAACCATTCCAAACTGAACTGGCTACAAAGTAAACAAAAACAGAATGCTGGACGACAGCAAAGACTTACAGCTTGTTGAGCAAAGATGGCGTCCACAAAGTACATCCGAACATGACATGACAATCAACAATGTCTCCTCAAATAAGGGTAGCAACATCTTGAATATTTTTGATTGCTAAAACCAAGTAGATGCGGGGAATAGCGCTCATGAAGACATGAAACTGCTACAGGAAAACACCAACAAAACAGATGAAGTCACCAAAATAGGAGCGCAAGACAAGAAGTAAAACACTACACGCAGGAAAGGAGCAAAAAAGTCCAAATAAGTCAGGGTGTGATGTGACAGGTGGTGACAGTACACCTACTTTGAGACAAGAACTATAGTGGTGCATTCTTGCTTTTGCTTTAAAGCAGGGGTCATCAACGCGGTGCCCCGTAAGGACCAGATGAGTCGCCCCCTGGCCTGTTCTAAAAATAGCTCAAATAGCAGCACTTACCAGTGAGCTGCCTCTATTTTTTAATTTGATTTATTTACTAGCAAGCTGGTCTCGCTTTGCTCGACATTTTTTATTCTAAGGGAGACAAAACTCAAAAAGAATTTGAAAATCCAAGAAAATATTTTAAAGACTTGGTCTTCACTTTTTTAAATAAATTCGTTTATTTTTTTACTTTGCTTCTTATAATTTTCAGAAAGACAATTTTAGAGAAAAAATACCTTAAAAATGATTTTAGGATTTTTAAACACATACCTTTTTACCTTTTAAATTCCTTTCTTTTCTTTCCTGACAATTTAAATCAATGTTCAAGTATTTTTTTTTTATTGTAAAGAATAATAAATACATTTTAATTAATTGTTAATTTTAGCTTCTGTTTTTTCGAAGAAGAATATTTGTGATATATTTCTTCAAACTTATTATTATTAAAATAAAATAAAAATATTCTGGCAAATATAGAAAATCTGTAGAATCAAATTTAAATCTTATTTCAAAGTCTTTTGAATTTATTTTAAAATTTTTGTTCTGGAAAATCTAGAAGAAATGATGATTTGTCTTTGTTAGAAATATAGTTTGGTCCAATTTGTTATATATTCTAACAAAGTGCAGATTGGATTTTAACCTATTTAAAACATGTCATCAAAATTCTAAAAAATAATCTTAATCAGGAAAAATTAGTAATGATGTTCCATTAATTCTTTTTTAAATTTTTTCAGAAAGATTCAAATTAGCTAGTTTTTCCCTTCATTTTTTTCGGTATAATTTTGAATTTTAAAGAGTCGAAAATGAAGATAAACTTTTTTTTTTTTTCGTGTTTTCTCCTCTTGTAAACTGTTCAATTAAGTGTGTTTTTCATCATTTATTCTCTACAAAAAAAACCTTCCGTAAAAGGAAAAAAAATGTACGACGGAATGACAGACAGAAATACCCGTTTTTTTACATACATATATATATATATATATATATATATATATAAATACACATATTAGGGGTGGGCAAATTAATGCGTTAATTACGAGTTAACTCATCAATCTATTAACGCTGACAATTATTTTATCGCGCATTTGCGTATGTTGTTTACATGCTTTTATTTTGTTAACGCCTTTTCTTATAAAGATAGCGGCGCCCGGACGGGCTTCGGCGTCGAGGAACTGTTGGTAAAGATGGAAAATTTGGCAAAAATACCGGACAATTCTGCAAATGTCATGGCTGGCTTACAGCGTGGTCACTCCGGGATCACTTACGACCGCCAGACAATTCTGGATGTGGATAGATCGGGCCGTTTTGGACTGAATGACGCGTGCTTGCTAGACCGGCTAGCTAGCATGGGAATACTTTGCCGGCTACATCCAGCAGCCTGTGAAGCAGCGGAGTATATGTGTTGTCTGTCTATTTATGAATAATGCAGACGAGGCGTGTTGGCTGAGTTCTTAACGTTTGCTTTCAGAGCGTGCATATCACAACATACAAGATGCCGTCATGACGACACAACCTATACCGGGGCTACCGCGCATGCTCGTCACTCCTGTTGCATGCTGGGTAGGGTAGATCTTTTATTCCCTGGCTCATAACATCACAATATAGTACCATGTATATGATGCGTTCAGTTTATCAAAGCGCCAAGCAAACAATCGGAAAATTCCCATCATATCAATTCCTAGATATGGTCAAAATTATTTTAAGTGCACTACGCAGAATAAACACAACATTATTAATATTGCTACTACGGATAATTTGATCAAAAATTCCCTAAAACAGCCCACTAAATATAATATAGGTTTTTTAAACATAAGATCCCTGATAAAAAAAATGTTTCTGCTGTTACCTCAGAAATTGCCTGTTCGGATGTTATGATTGTGGCTCAGAGATTTGTATGTAGATTATATTTATTTTCCATAACAAACAGGATAACTTAAATACCCTGGCAGTGGCAATAAGCTTAAATGTTTGTATTTACATTTTTTGAGTTGATTTTCATAAAATATGCTATTTAACTGCTACTGTTTAACAAAGACTGATTTAAATTGTGTTTGCACAACAAATGTTTTGGCGCTTTTGTTCATGTGGGAGAATATTCCAATAAAGGTGCACTACACACTACTTTTGAATTCATTATTGGGCTTTGCGTATACAATGCAGTTAATCGCGATTAATCAGAGAAAAGGTGCGATTAACTACGATTAAAATTTTTAATCGTTGCCCAGCCCTAATATATATATATATATATATATTATATATATATGTATATATCTCCATCCATCCATCCATTTCCTACCGCTTATTATATATATATATATATATATATATATATATATATATATATATATATATATATATATATATAATAAGCGGTAGGAAATGGATGGATGGATGGAGATATATACATATATATATATATATATATATATATATATATATATATATATATATATATATATATATATATATTAAAGGTCAATTGAGCAAATTGGCTATTTCTGGCAATTTATTTAAGTGTGTATCAAACTGGTAGCCCTTCTCATGAATCAGTACCCAAAAAGTAGCTCTTGGTTTCAAAAAGGTTGGTGACCCCTGCTTTAGAGTCATATCCAACAATTGCGACAACGACTTTTTACTGTCAACTGTGTTTCATTTTTTTATGATTTCTGCTTGTGATGTGCCTACGGAATATTTCAATGAAAAAAATGTGCCTTGGCTCAAAAAAGGTTGAAAAACACTGCCCTAGGAGGTGGGGGTGGGGTGGTTGCCCACATATGCAGTCCTCTCCAAGGTTTCTCATAGTCATCATTCTCGACGTCCCACCGGAGTGAGTTTTTCCTTGCCCTTATGTGGACCCTAACCAGGATGTCGTGGCTTGTGCAGCCCTTTGAGACACTAGTGATTTAGGGCTATATAAATAAACATTGATTAGATGACTTTCTCGAGTTCTTAACCAAATTCCGGCTTTCCTGTAAATTCACACTGGTCAACATTGCAAGTATTTCAGGTGAGCTTGCCAGCTAGCAGGTGTGCTATTATTATCTCACTCACTGCTGGCTTTACGCCGCGCTAATCCACTTTGTGGGCCTGTCACGTCACGCAATAAGGTTCCACTAACCTGGGGAAGGCGTTCGACATGCTGTCTCCCACGCAGGACAATTTGTCAGCAGAAAACGAGGCAAATGGCAGCAGAAAGATCTCCTGCTAGCACAACTAGCTTCGCAGAGTAGCGGTAGTTTTTTTTTGACAGACCCGCGCAATGTGGGTGTAAAATTCCACAGTTTGAGCCGACCAATAGGATGTTCAGAATGAGGAAGGCGGGACTATAAGTGGGAAAACCACGCCTATTTTGCGTCAGACTTGAATTTGATTGGCTGAGTGGTCTTGACAATCACCCACATCACTTTTAACCGCTTGTTTTCCCCAACTTCTGTCGTTTGTTTGAAATTTATAAATAAAGGTTATTAAAAAAAATCTTAATGTTATTTCTTTAAATCTTGGAAAATGATTAAAAGTACAACAGCCTTTGAATTTATGTCTCGGTTGAAAAAAATTAAGTGATTTTTTTTCAGCCCTTCTTTGTCTTTTTGAATTTTGTAATTTATCATATTGTTTATTATTATTATTTAAAAACTTTATGTGTATTTGCTTTTATTTATTTCTTTGACATGTTTTATTAATGTCATAATTTGCTCAACCTGTTGTGTAAACTGTTGAATATGTTGAAAGTGCCTTGACTTATATCACATATTTCATATAATCAACAGTAATACCGTTTTTCTTCATTTTTCAAATTTATTTTCAAAACATGGTCACTAGTATCTTGACTGTTGTATTTGTATTGTCAATTTTACTTTTTATTTGTATTGTTATCGTAATAGTTTCTATTCTATTTCCATTTATACCTTCATTATATAGTTTTTAAATTATATCTCAATTATGTACAGTGCTGCTGGAATTTTTATTTTACTGAGGGAACTTTCCTGAAGAAATCAATAAAGTACTATCTATCTTTCTATCTATCTGATTGTTGTTTAAAAAAAATGCTATTTCGCCACATCCGGCATTTTTTTTTCTTTAAAAACCTTATTTACGAAAAACAAAATGAAGGTTAATTTACGTCTTCATTACAAAAGCCTACTTGTACACTCAATTTATGTAACTGGATATTTTGCGTTTGAATGACCGTTTTTGTTCATTTCCTTATTCATTTCCATAACCTTGGTCACTACTGCCTAGTTTCTTCTGTTATATTTTTATTTTTACTGTTATATTTGTATTATTATTGTTACTTTTTATTTGTAGTGTTATTGTAATAGTTTCTATATTGTTTCCATTCATACCTCCATTATATACTTTTTAAATTATATCTCAATTCTGTACAGTGCTGCTGGAATTTTTACTTCCCCGAGGAAACTCCCCTGAAATAATCAATAAAGTATTATCTATCAATCGATCTGTTTGTTGTTTAAAAAAAATGCTATTTCGCCACATCCGGTATTTTTTTTTCTTTAAAAACCTTATTTACGAAAAACAAAATGAAGGTTAATTTACGTCTTCATTACAAAAGCCTACTTGTACACTCAATTTATATAACTGGATTTTTTTGCATTTGAATGACCGTTTTTCTTCCTTTTTTTTATTAATTTCCATACCCTTGGTCACTACTGCCTAGTTTCTTCTGTTATATTTTTATTTTTACTGTTATGTTTGTATTATTATTGTTACTTTTTGTTTTTTTATTGTTATTGTAATAGTTTCTTTATTATTTCCATTTATACCTCCATTATATATTTTTTAAATTGTATCTAAATTCTGTACAGCGCTGCTGGAATTTTTATTTTCCCAAGGGAACTTTCCTGAAGGAATCAATAAAGTACTATCTATCTCTCTATCTATGTGATTGTTGTTAAAAAAAAAATGCTATTTCGCCACATCCTGTATTTTTTTTTCTTTAAAACCCTTATTTATGAAAAACAAAATGAAGGTTAATTTACGTCTTCATTACAAAAGCCTACTTGTACACTCAATTTATGTAACTGGATATTTTGCGTTTGAATGACCGTTTTTCTTCCTTTTTTTATTCATTTCCATAACCTTGGTCCCTACTGCCTAGTTTCTTCTGTTATATTTTTATTTTTACTGTTATGTTTGTATTATTATTGTTACTTTTTATTTTTTATTGTTATTGTAATATTTTCTATCTTATTTCCATTTATACCTCCATTATATATTTTTTAAATTGTATCTAAATTCTGTACAGTGCTGCTGGAATGTTTACTTTCCTGAGGGAACTCTCCTGAAAGGATCAATAAAATACTATCTGTCGATCGATCTCTTTGTTGTTCAAAAATATACTAATAATGCTATTTCGTCACATTCGGTATTTCTTTCTTTCTTTAAAACCCGTATTTATGAAAAACAAAATGAAGGTTGATGTACGTCTTCATTTTAAAAGCCTACTTGTACACTCAATTTATGTAATTGGATTTTTTGCTTTTGAATTACCGTTTTTCATCATTTTTTTTTTTTTACTAATTTCCATAAGATAGTGATTACTGCCTGTTTTTTTTAATATTCTTATTTTTTCGGTTATATTTGTATTAATATAGTTACTTTTTATTTTTTATTGTATTTGTAATATTTTCTATTTTATTTCCATTTATACATACATTATTTACTTTTTAATTATATCTCAATTATGTATAGTGCGGCTGGAATTTTTATTTTCCCGAGGGAACTTTCCTGAAGGAATCAATAAAGTACTATGTATCAATCTGATTGTTGTTAAAAAATATATATATTTCGTCACTTCCGGTATTTGTTTTCTTTAAAAAACTTATTTATGAAAAACAAATGAAGGTTAATTTACGTCTTCATTTCGTCATTACGTTTTCAATTTACCGGTATGTAACTTTTTTTTTTTTTTTTGCGCTTGAATTTTATGAACGGAAATGTTATAAGTCAAATTATGGTGAAAATATCATCGGATAAAAATGTGTGAGCCAAATTTCTATGTTTTAAAATCCATCTTGGTAAAATACGGTGTTATAAAAATTAATTCGTAAAAATGCCGAAATATTTGTTGCTTCAAAACTCAAGGCCGACTTCCGGTAAATTGTGGCGTCATATTGGCAGTCACGTGACACGGGTCAACCGGAAGTGAGCGCTGTACTCTATTTTTTTTTTTTTTTTTTTTTTTTTTGGATACATTTACGTAAACAAACTATTTTTTGGAACAGACAAATTGTGTTTTTGTTCGATGAATTTGGCAAAATAATTTGTTGTGAAACATTTTTGTTCACAAAATTCAAACGCAAAAAATTCAGTTAGGTAATTTTAGTGTCAAAAAAAAGCTTTTGGGATAAAGACACAAATTAACCGTACAAACATGTATTTAAAAAAAATATATTTCAGCTGTATGAAAAAACACACAAACTACAGACACTATCTTTTACAATGACAACAACACACACACACATATTAATATATGAATATTATGAAACAAACAAAATAATAAAATACTATATATGACTATTTGTATTTGTCTTTGATAACACAGATATAATGGGTTCTTTTGTGGGGATTTTTCATGGCCTTTTTTAATCATTACTTGCATACAAAAATGTTACCTCAGATTAAAATAAAAAATATTTGGCTTACTTGACATTTGTCTGGATTTGTGAATAGGGACTTTTTCTTAGAAGACATAATTGGGCTAACAACATTATTTAATTCTGTGTAAAGCCTTAGATAATGCTTTTACAATAAACAACAAACAAACATGGCATTACAATTTACAATAAATCAGTGCAATTACACGATAGCAATAGGAAAGTATATACAACAGGAAAAAAATGAAAAATATCTGCTATCGATGATAAGGAGAATACATATAACATGAGCCTTGTCACAAAATACTGACAAAATGAGAATAAAATTGGTACATTTTTGTTTATCATCATTTGTAATGGATGTCAAACACAATTTTAAAGTAGTTTTTAAAAGTAAAAAGTTCATGTTTATCTACATACCAAACTTTAGATGGGTATTTAGAAGTTGTACAACATGTATTTAAGTCGAGTTATTATTAAGTATTTAATATGATCAATTAAACATTGTTAATATACGGATTATCACAACATAAATGTTGGCATAATAATACATATAGCACTTTTTTTGGTAGAAATTAATTGTATGTATTTACCGTATTTCAATGAATTGCCGCCGGGCATATAGTATGCGCCTGCTTTTAATTACTGCCGGGTCAAACTCGCTTTGCAAAATAATTAGCATATGCCTATGATTTCCGCCGGGTCAAACTCGTCACGTCACGAGTGACACTTCACCTGTCATCTTTTTTAAAATGGAGGAGGCTGATTTCAATAATTTGAAATCGCATAAAGGGAAGAAGATTAAGAGCTATTCAGTAGGATTTAAGGTCCAAGATATTGAATACCGGTATGCTAAAAAGAACAGTAAGCAGCTATGTTTTATTAATATATCTGTGGGGCCGACGGTCCGACAGACAGGCAGGGGACGCTGTAGCCCGGCCCAAGATGGCGGCGAGGAGACGCCGAGCGAGCGGAGAGGAGGAGCGAAAGAGCGACCTGGACTGAGGTTTTATTGAAAAATAAACAAAGTCGAACTGCTCAAGTCATGTCCTTCCTTGGTGGTCCTGGGAACCCGCAAGATGACAGCTTGAGACCATCACAATACTGTAGCTGTGTCTGTTAAATATGAGTCAATAAATGACTCCTGCCTCCTGGTGGTAGAGGGCGCTAGTGATCCTTCTTGCGACTATTCGGCTGCAGAAGAAGTGTAACGAGTGACGTGATTGTGCTGGGACGCATATGACGCGGCGGGGGGCACGACGGACTTTTGCTGGCTATGTAAACAACAGGGCTAAAAATAAAGCATGTTCCAGTCCTAAATACCCAGTGTATTTATACAAAAACACTTCCTGGTGGCAGCGGTGGGATAAAGAGATCACCCACGGAGCAGAACGGGAGGGGGAGTTGTTCGAGGGTAATTCTGTTGTCACCCGCACTCGAGGAGCCGAGCGAACTGATAGCAGCGGTCTTATAGCAGTTTTCTAAACTGGACTTTTAATTAAAGCAGGAGGTAATAAAGGAAGATCTCCATCGAGACAGAGAGACTTTTAAAACTGAAGAAAGATAAGGAAGACTTCTATAAACAAGTTATCAATGCTTTTGATCAGAAGAAGCTGGCATGGACTTCGTTTATAAGTAAAGGTAAGACCATAACAACGTTTTTTTTTTAATTAAATGTGCTTTTCATAATGGTATCCTTCCATCACACTCAAATTTTTACTGCATGTGTTTGGAGTAAGAAGAGGTTTTAAAATAATTAGCGCATGCTTACTTTTACCGCATGCCTTTGGTAAGCGCAGGAGTGAGAAGAGGTTTTAAATTAATTAGCGCCCCGGCGGCAATTCAAGGAAATACGGTGATTAAATGTATGTTTCTGCCTATTGCTTAATCAAGTTGTGCTACCAATATGTCACACCTGTATGTTTCACTCACTAATCATGTATTTTATTCAACATTTAATGTTTTTGTGAGTGTCAAAAAACATTAAATTAAGTACATCTTTTTGAAGATAACCGGAAGTGCGTGTTTATGTGTTTGTTTTTTCTTTTGGGTTGTTGTTAATGCATCCGCCTGCAAGTTTTAGTTTACTGCCAGCATGCAGGCACTGCCATCTAGTGGTTGATGTTGTAACTGTACTTTTTACTCAAACCAACTGGGTGTGTTTGTTTACGCGTGACACCCCAAAGGGAATAAACGAAAGAAAATGGATGGATGGATAATTTACTTAACTTTCTCTCTCTTTGATTAAAATTGTCTTAAAATTAAAAAAAAAATACTTAATGATTTAAGTATGTATGAGCAAACCACTGACATCCATCCATCCATCCATTTCCTACCGCTTATTCCTTTCAAATGCCATGCAAGCCTGTTTCGACTTTTTTATCTCATAGATCCACATTTTTAATCCAAAAATCTTTAATCTCATAATTTCGATTTTTTTTAATCTCATAATTAATATTTCTTTATCATTTTTTTTAGCTCATAATTAGGATTTTCTTAAATTTCGACATTTTATATTTGACTTTTAATCCAAAAATTTCCATTTTATTATCTAATAATTTTGTTTTCTTTATCATAGTTTCGATTGTTAAATTCATAAATAGGATTTTCTAAAATTTCGACATTTTATATCTGAGTTTTAATCTAATATTTTCCATGTTATTATCTCATAATTTCGATTGTTTTTTCCATCCCGTATTAATGACGCTGTATCTCATAATTTCAAAAAAATTTTCAGGCTCATAATTATGATTTTTTTTTAAATCTCATGATTACGACTTTTTATTTCACAAATTCGACAAGCGGTAGGACTTGGATGGAAGGATGGACTTAATACGTCATAATTTCTATATTTATTCTGACAAATATGACTTATTATCTCATTATCATAATTTTCTTAATTTTTTATTTTGTATTCGATATTAAATGTCATGGTTTCAATTTTGTTACACCATAATTTTTAAATATTTAATCTCATAATGTCACAATGTAAAGCACTTCGAGTCCCTCGAGAAAAGCGCTTTATAAATATAATTCACTATAATAATAACGTCTTTATTTCCTTATTTATACTTTCGTATTGGATTGGAATTGGGGGTTGAATCACCATAAAATGATTCCCGGGCGCGGCACCGTTGCTGCCCACTGCTCCCCTCACCTCCCAGAGGGTGATCAAGGGTGATGGGTCAAATGCAGAGAATAATTTCGCCACATCTAGTATGTGTGTGAAAATCATTGGTACTTTAACGTACTTTAATTTGTATGTCATAATTTCGATTATATTTATTTTTTCATCCCATATTTATTACTTTTTATTTAATACGACGTCTGTAAGGGACAGGCGGCAGAAACTTTCTCCTACCATAATTTCGATTTGTTTTTAAACCCCTTATTTTATGTCATAATTTCGACTTTCTTATCTCATAATTCCGATTTTTTTTTTGCTTATCCTATAATTTAGATTTTATAATCTCAAAATTACGATTTACTATTGGATTAATTTCTTTAGTGGCGAAACAGGCTTTAAAAATAGGAAAAAAGACCAACAACACTAACAAATATAACATTTCTAGTATACATTGTTAAAAAGTTTTTGTAGCTCCTTTTTATTTAGTGTTCATACCACTTAAACTGTAAAACATAGAGGTTGTAATGTAGGGGCCGGGGCCAATTGCGGACCGGTAATTTTTTAACGGCCCCCACGGCACATTTTTAAAAATAAGATTGAAAAAAATGTAACACATAAAAAGTGATATAAAGGACCAAACAGGTGAAATGTAACAAGAAAATGTTGCAATGTTTATAAACATTGCAACATTTTCTTGTTTTTAATAATAACACAAAGCTGCCATGCAGGCTGTTTCTTTCTTTAAAAAATAATTAATGAATCAAAATCAATGTAATTATGAAATATTGACCTATTCAAGGCTCCAATTACGTCACGTTAAATTTTCCACTTTGAGCTATTTTTTGGGGAAAATGTTGCATATTTTGTGTTTGCCATATAAAAAAAACTGAGCTGTTTTTTTTAAAGGGCCTAAAATGAACAAACAAAAAACATAAACAACAATAAAATTTAAAAATGACGGATAGATCTGAAGTTGATCTCGAGATTATTGTGTTAAAAGTAAACAGTAAAAACATGTATAATTTATTTTTTAACATTTTAATGAGTAGGACTGGGCTTCACGGTGGGAGAGGGGTTAGTGCGTCTGCCACACAATACGAAGTTCCTGCAGTCCTGGGTTCAATCCCAGGCTCGGGATCTTTCTGTGTGGGGTTTGCATGTTCTCCCCGTGAATGCGTGGGTTCCCTCCGGGTACTCCGGCTTCCTCCCACCTCCAAAGACATGCACCTGGGGATAGGTTGATTGGCAACACTAAATTGGCCCTAGTGTGTGAATGTTGTCTGTGTTGGCCCTGCGATGAGGTGGCGATTTAGATTAGATAGTACTTTATTTATTCCGTCAGGAGAGTTCCTTCAGGAAAATTGAAATTTTCAGTAAAATCCCATTCAAGATTAGACAAACATTACAGGGGGACAGAACAGGATCGCTGCCGGGTCTGCCGGCTTCCAGCGCCCCTTACAAAAAAGATGAGATACAGGTAAACAAGGAGGGGGGGGGGAATGGGAGAAAAAAATAGAAGTTTAAAATAAAATAAAAAAATCAGTCTTAGCCTGGGCCCTGAAGAGGGGGTGCAGACTGAGGCCAAGGGAAAAAAACAACAACTCATAGCCATAGAACACATCCCTCTTACATGTGTGTAAGAGGGAAACATCTAACATCAAAGAACACAAAGGACAGACATTAAAGACATTAAAGCAGCAGATACAACCAGACACTCCTCATACAGCTATGAATAAAAAGTAAAAGAAACATATCCACTGTGGTGGCCTCTGCGGTGTTCCACGCCATCGTCCGCTGGGGTGGAGGGAGCATGGCCAGAGACAAGAGCAGACCCAACAAAGCAAGAAACATATCCACTGTGGTGGCCTCTGCGGTGTTCCACGCCATCGTCCGCTGGGGTGGAGGGAGCATGGCCAGAGACAGGAGCAGACCCAATAAAGCAAGCAGACCCAACAAAGCAGACCCAACAAAGCAAGCAGACCCAACAAAGCCCGATTGTAGCTGAGATAGGCGCCAGCGCCCCCCGCGACCCCGAAAGGGAATAAGCGGTAGAAAATGGATGGATGGATGAGTTATTGATCTTTTTAGGGTTCCAATTATTGTATAATCTCAAATATTGAAAGAAAATTAATGGGTGAAAATAGTGCATATTTTGTGTTTTTTCCATTAAAAAAAATTGGGGTTTTTTGTGACGAAAAGAACATACAACTTAAATCTTTAAAATCATCATATTGACATATGGACCTAATGTTGATTTAGAGATTTAAAACTTGAATAATAATAAAGATAATAATACTGAATAATGACACTATTATTATTATTATTATTTTTTTTTTAATTATTATTTTTAAAAATTATTAAAAATAATAATACTGAATAATGACACAGGCTTCACGGTGGCAGAGGGGTTAGTGCGTCTGCCTCACAATACTAAGGTCCTGCAGTCCTGGGTTCAATCCCAGGCTCGGGATCTTTCTGTGTGGAGTTTGCATGTTCTCCCCGTGACTGCGTGGGTTCCCTCCAGGTACTCCGGCTACCTCCCACTTCCAAAGACATGCACCTGGGGATAGGTTGATTGGCAACACTAAATTGGCCCTAGTGTGTGAATGTGAGTGTGAATGTTGTCTGTCTATCTGTGTTGGCCCTGCCATGAGGTAATGACTTGTCCAGGGTGTACCCCGCCTTCCGCCCGATTCTAGCTGAGATTGGCGCCAGCGACCCAAAAAGGGAATAAGCGGTAGAAAATGGATGGATGGATGACTAGGAACTTTTTTGGATCCCCAATCATTTTAGTGTGATTTGTTTTTAAGAGTCATTGCTCAAAAAATAATAATGAATTCAAATAAATGGTGTTATGAGTTATTGATCTTTTTAAGGTTCCAATTATTGTATAATCTCAAATATTGAAAAAAAAAATATTGGGTGAAAATAGTGCATATTTTGTGTTTTTTCCATAAAAAAAACTGGGGGTTTTTTGTGACGAAAAGAACATACAACTTAAATCTTTAAAATCATCATATTGACATATGGACCTAATGTTGATTTAGCGATTTAAAACTTGAATAATAATAAAAAATAATAATACTGAATAATGACACATTTGTTTATACTTTTTTTGACCAAAACACTTTGGAATCCCTGAGATCAAGCCTGAGTGGAGGAAATGTATATTTTTTTTATACATATATTGTATTGTTTTTTTAAATAAAAAATATCAAAAGGGCTCAAGCTTGCTTTGATTTTTCAATGCGCTGCCCTCAGTGGAAAAAGTTTGGACACCCCTGTTGTACGGAAATGCATAATTGTTTGTTGACAAAGATTTGGTCTCTTTCGCACGCCGTACTGTCACCGACCAGTGACGTCATTGACGTCACAGACGTACGACATTAGCGGATGTTATCATTATTAGCTGACGAACATGTACAGAAGAAGATAATACTATTTCGCCTTCAATTTTTTTTTTTTTTTTGGACATAATTTCTCCGTAATATTGACTTTGACCTGGGATAAAATGTCCACTTTGACGGAGTCGCTCGCCAACGAGGGCTGGTAGGTTGCTCACGTTGCTTTGTCAACAGCTAACAATTGTCCAACACGTGACATGTAGTGCGCGTGCAAGAACAAACACATTATTATTATTATTATTATTATAATCTGCAACAAAATGTCACTCGCTATGTTTCAAACGTGCGAGCCGACGTCATAGTTGGTTAGAAGGGTGCAGCAAAGCAGTACATGGAGGTTATAACTCCTTCAAAATAGAAGTTTGCTATGAATGTCAACAATCCAGTTATTAGTAATAATGTAGCCGACTTAACGTCGTTTTTTCCATGAGTATTGACCATCATCTAACTTCTTGTCACGGCCTTTAACGTTTGTTTTAAGTATATGTATACAAACCCCGTTTCCATATGAGTTGGGAAATTGTGTTACCGTGTTTCAGGGGTCGGGAACCTTTTTGGCTGAGAGAGCCAAAAAGCCAAATATTTTAAAATATATTTCCGCAACAGCCATATAATATATATTTTTTAACACTGAACACAACTAAACACGTGCATTTTTAAGTAAGACTTACATTTCTAGAGTATACAGGGGTGGCCACACTTTTTCTGCAGGCGAGCTACTTTTCAATTGACCCAACTCGAGGGGATCTACCTCATTTATATATATCATTTATATTTATTTATTTATGAAAGAGACATTTTTGTAAACAAGTTAAATGTGTTTAATGATAATACGAGCATGTGTAACACATATAGATTATCCATGCGTTTGTTACGTCTCGCCTCGACTACTGTAACGTATTATTTTCGGGTCCCCCCATGTCTAGCATTAAAAGATTACAGTTGGTACAAAATGCGGCTGCTAGACTTTTGACAAGAACAAGAAAGTTTGATCACATTACGCCTGTACTGGCTCACCTGCACTGGCTTCCTGTGCACTTAAGATGTGACTTTAAGGTTTTACTACTTACGCATAAAATACTACACGGTCTAGCTCCAGCCTATCTTGCCGATTGTATTGTACCATATGTCCCGGCAAAAAATCTGCGTTCAAAGGACTCCGGCTTGTTAGTGATTCCCAAAGCCCAAAAAAAGTCTGCGGGCTATAGAGCGTTTTCCGTTCGGGCTCCAGTACTCTGGAATGCCCTCCCGGTAACAGTTCGCGATGCCACCTCAGTAGAAGCATTTAAGTCTCACCTTAAAACTCATTTGTATACTCTAGCCTTTAAATAGACTCCCTTTTTAGACCAGTTGATCTGCCGTTTCTTTTCTTTTTCTTCTATGTCCCACTCTCCCTTGTGGAGGGGGTCCGGTCCGATCCAGTGGCCATGTACTGCTTGCCTTTGTATCGGCTGGGGACATCTCTGCGATGCTGATCCGCCTCCGCTTGGGATAGTTTCCTGCTGGCTCCGCTGTGAACGGGACTCTCACTGCTTTGTTGGATCCGCTTTGGACTGGACTCTCGCGACTGTGTTGGATCCATTGTGGATTGAACTTTCACAGTATCATGTTAGACCCGCTCGACATCCATTGCTTTCCTCCTCTCTAAGGTTCTCATAGTCATCATTGTCACCGACGTCCCACTGGGTCATTATTGTCATCGACGTCCCACTGGGTGTGAGTTTTCCTTGCCCTTATGTGGGCTTACTGAGGATGTCGTGGTGGTTTGTGCAGCCCTTTGAGACACTAGTGATTTAGGGCTATATAAGTAAACATTGATTGATTGATATAGATGTCTTTCTTTCACGAAGACAAGAATATAAGTTGGTGTATTACCTGATTCTGCTGACTTGCATTGATTGGAATCAGACAGTAGTGATGATAACGCCCACATTTTCAAATGGAGGAGAAAAAAAGTTGTCCTTTCTGTACAATACCACATGAAAGTGGTTGGTTTTTGGCATCTAATTCATCCAGCTTCCATACACTTTACAAGAAAAACATTGGCGGCAAATTCCGTAGCTTGCTTGATTGACATTCACGGCACCCGAGGGTCTTGTGAGATGACGCTGGCTGCTGCCAGTTCATTATTATGAAAAAATGACAGAGAGGAAGGCGAGAAACACTTTTTATTTCAACAGACTTTCGCGCTGTCCCTTCCGTCAAAACTCTAAAGGCCGATTGCACATTTCCTATCTTCACAATAAAAGCCCTGCTTCATGCTGCCTGCGCTAACAAAATAAGAGTCTCGGAAAGCTGGCGTGCACAAGTGATGTGCACGCCAGCTTTCTGAGGGATCGCTTGTGCACGCCAGTTTTCCGAGACTCTGTATTTAGTTAGCACAGGCAGCATGAAGCAGGGCTTTTATTGTGAAGATAGGAAATGTGCAGTCGGCCTTTAGAGTTTTGACGGAAGGTACGGCGCGAGAGTCTATTGAAATAAAAAGTGTTTCTCGCCTTCCTCTCGGTCATATTTTAATAATAATGATCTTGCAGCAGCCAGCGTCATCTCACAAGACCCTCCGGTACCGTGAATGTTATTTAAGTGACGTCTTGGTGAAGATTGATAATCAGTAATTTTTAGGTCTATTTTTTTTTAAAGCCTGGCTCGAGATCGACTGACACACCCCCGCGGTCGACTGGTAGCTCGCGATCGACGTAATGGGCACCCCTGGTATAATAGGTCTCTTATTCTTTGTAATAACATTGTTATTCTGTAGCTAACTGTGGAGGGGGCGTGGCCTGCGGGTCTGCAGCGACAGGTGCGTAGATGGCCCACCTGGGCCTAGTTATCTAATCAACTGTCGCTCTGTTATAAGCAGCAGCTGGGCTGGAAATACTATTGCTGGAAAGCAACTGAGAGACTTATTGAAAATAATCAATCAATCAATCAATGTTTACTTATATACCCCTAAATCCTAGCGTCTCAAAGGGCTGCACAAACCACAACACAAACCACTACGACATCCTCGGTAGGCCCACAAAAGGGCAAGGAAAACTCACACCCAGTGGGACGTCGGGGACAATGATATTTATGAGAACCTTGGCAAGGAAAAGAAACGACAGATCAACTGATCTAAAAAGGGAGTATACAGATGAGTTTTAAGGTGAGACTTAAATGCTTCAACTGAGGTAGCATCTCGAACTGTTACCGGGAGGGCATTCCAGAGTACTGGAGCCCGAAATGAAAACGCTCTATAGCCCGCAGACTTTTTTTGGGCTTTGGGAATCACTAATAAGCCGGAGTCCTTTGAACGCAGATTTCTTGCCGGGACATATGGTACAATACAATCGGCAAAATAGGCTGGAGCTAGACCGTGTAGTATTTTATACGTAAGTAGTAAAACCTTAAAGTCACATCTTAAGTGCACAGGAAGCCAGTACAGGCGTAATATGATCAAACTTTCTTGTTCTTGTCAAAAGTCTAGCAGCCGCATTTTGTACCAACTGTAATCTTTTAATGCTAGACATGGGGAGACCCAAAAATAATACGTTACAGTAATCGAGGCGAGCTGTAACAAACGCATGATCTCAGCGTCTTTAGTAAATAAAGTTATAAACTAATATGTCAACAATAAAGGCTTAACCGATAAAACAGTTCAAATTGTAAGACTAACACACAATCAGTGAAGCATAAGGATCACAGAACATGCAAAATAGTGGCTTTTTTATCGTTGTGTGTCTATTTGTTTTAGTTTTTCATAGAAATATAACTTGGTTAAAAGATGTGTTTAGGTACTTTTTGAGCACATTTAACAATACTGCGATATAAATGATAACCGTGAACATTTTGGCCATAATCCATGATATGAAATTTCATATCGTTGCGGTTTTCATGTTTTGCCTGCATAGATATGCTTTAAAAAAATAAATAATAATAATCTTTGGATTGTTTTTGCCCTCATTTCTAAAAAAAAAAAAAAAAGTTGTAAGGTACATTATTGATAGTTGTTTTTGTTTGCTGTGTACATGCATCATTTGTGCTGTGATCATTAACAATAGATGGACCACACTACATATTACACCCTAGCTTGCCTTGTTTTTTGTTTAGTTATTGTCTAATCAATTGTTCTCTCTGCTTTTTTACTTGTCATTTTTACAGGCACCTCAGTGACGAAGGCATTGCAGAATTGAAAGGATCTGTTGAGAACGTTACACATCATGATATTATTCGAATTGCACTCAATGTGAGTTCTATCTTACAGTTATTCTCACCTGTGAACTGTAGTTGGAATCATTCATTTTACTATGATCATATATATATATATATATATATATATATATATATATATGGGAAATAGTTTTAGATGTAAATATAAACGGAATACAATGATTTGCAAATCCTTTTCAACCCATATTCAGTTGAATATGCTACAAAGACAACATATTTGATGTTCAAACTGATAAACATTTTTGTTTTTGCAAGTAATCGTTAACTTTAGAATTTGATGCCAGCAACACGTGACAAAGAAGTTGGGAAAGGTGGCAATAAATGCTGATAAAGTTGAGGAATGCTCATCAAACACTTATTTGGAACATCCCACAGGTGTGCAGGCTAATTGGGAACAGGTGGGTGCCATGATTGGGTATAAAAACAGCTTCCCAAAAAAATGCTCAGTCTTTCACAAGAAAGGATGGGGCGAGGTACACCCCTTTGTCCACAACTGCGTGAGCAAATAGTCAAACAGTTTAAGAACAACGTTTGTCAAAGTGCAATTGCAAGATATTTAGGGATTTCAACTTCTAAGGTCAATAATATCATCAAAAGGTTCAGAGAATTTGGAGAAATCACTCCACATAAGCGGCATGGCCAGAAACCAACATTGAATGACCGTGACCTTCGATCTCTCAAACAGCACTGTATCAAAAAGCGACATCAACCTCTAAAGGATATCACCATATGGGCTCAGGAAAACTTCAGAAAACCACTGTCACAAGATACAGTTCATCGCTACATCTGTAAGTGCACGTTAAAGCTCTACTATGCAAAGCGAAAGCCATTTATCAACAACATCCAGAAACGCCGCCGGCTTCTCTGGGCCCGAGATCATCTAAGATGGACTGATGCAAAGTGAAAAACTTTCCTGTGGTCTGACAAGTCCACATTTCAAATTATTTTTGGAAATAATCAACATGGTGTCACCCGGACCAAAGGGGAAGCGCACCATCCAGACTGTTATTGACGCAAAGTTCAAAAGCCAGCATCTGTGATGGTATAGGGGTGCATTACTGCCCAAGGCATGGGTAACTTACACATCTGTGAAGGCACCATTAATGCTGAAATGCTGTACATACAGGTTTTGGAACAACATATGCTGCCATCTAAGGGCTGTCTTTATCATGGACGCCCCTGCTTATTTCAGCAAGACAATGCCAAGCCACATTCAGCACGTGTTACAACAGCGTGGCTTCCTAAAAAAATAGTGTGGATACTTTCCTGGCCCGCCTGCAGTCCAGACCTGTCTCCCATGGAAAATGTGTGGCGCATTATGAAGTGTAAAATACGACAGGGGAGACCCGGACTGTTGAACGACTGAAGCTCTACATAACACAAGAATGGGAAAGAATTCCACTTTCAAAGCTTCAACAATTAGTTTCCTCCGTTCCCAAGCGTTTATTGAGTGTTGTTAAAAGAAAAGGTGATGTAAAACAGTGGTGAACATGCCCTTTCCCATCTACTTTGGCCCGTGTTGCAGCCATGAAATTCTAAGTTAATTATTATTTGCAAAAAAAAATTAATTTATGAGTTTGAACATCAATTATCTTGTCTTTGTGGTGCATTCAATTGAATATGAGTTGAAAGGGATTTGCAAATCATTGTATTCTGTTTTTATTTACATCTAACACAATTTGCCTACTCATATGGAAACAGGGTTTGTATATTTGCACAAGGAGAATCCCCGATCACAAATATAATCGTATTTTCATGGGATTATAATTTTCAGGCCCTTTACTTGTTGTTTTGTCTTTTTAAATCATTGTCTTTACTCTAATCAACACAGTAACACAAGAGTTAACAGTCCAACAATGTAAATACTTAAAACAAAAATAAATCGTACTGGAATATTGCCTGTGTGTTTGTTCAGAAAAACGTTCCATATTAAAATATAGTTACATTTAAATTAGTTCTTAATCCAGGTAACATATTTTCCAGCCTATAGAGTGCTGTATTTAAGCCATACATACTCATTTTTAGAAGAACAAATAATAGTTTTGCGTATATTATCCGCACCAGACAATAAGCCGCAGATATATACATTGTGAAATTAGTTATTTACACAGAAAAATTGTGTAAATGTTTATTTACATACCATAATTGTTTCCAAACAGTCTCTGTAACACGGCAGTAAAACGGGAGATCAAACAAAACAGAAGTCATGGTCATGGACCCGCTAGCTGTGGAAGCTAGTTCTCCAATCAGCTAAACAGACTCAATAACCACACGGTGACGTTTTCTTGAATTTACTGAGGAATTTATGAAACTTAAACGATACAAAAAGAATGTCATTGTAAAGTTATAATACTAACCAGATACTTGTAAATGTGTTAGCGTATTAGTGAACGCTAACCAGCTTGATTGCATTTTGATAGAACGTATAAATGAAAACATGAACATGAAAACACTATCAACTATGTGTGAGGGTTCAGTAATTATGAATTGTTTTAGTCGTATTGTAAAACTTGTAAACGTTGCTTGGCGTTATGAATGAAGAAACCATGCGGGTAAAAAACGCTATGGACGACCAGTAGACGGAATGGTGCTTGTACTTCCGGTTCAAGGCACTAAACAGAAGGAAATTGTGCTGCTCTTCAACCCGGATCACCTGTCTACCCACCGTCAACTCGTCCAAAAGATGGCGCTATAGCCTATACAATAACCTACTTTTTTGTGTGTCCGTCATGAAGGTTAGCAAAAGAAAATTAATTAATTAGTGTTTAAAAAGCTTCAGTTTTCAAAGCGTTGGAAAAAAGTAGTGGCTTATAGTCCAAAAAATACGGTACGTCATTGAGATTTAAATCTACCTGGTTTACTTTGAAAGTGTTGTGACATAAGAGTTAAAAGGAATACTGTATTTCCTTTAATTGCCGCCGGGGCGCTAATTAATTAATTATTTAACCATTTTTTTAAACTAACTATTTAACTAATTAATTAACTAACTTATTCAGTGGCCTAGTGGGTAGAGTGTTCGCCCTGAGATCGGTAGGTCGTCAGTTCAAATCCTGGCTGACAAAGACTATAAAAATGGGACCCATTACCTCCCTGCTTGGCACTTAGCATTATGGGCTGGAATTGGGGGTTAAATCACCATAAATGATTCCCGGGCGTTGAACCGCTGCTGCCCACTGCTCCCCTCACCTCCCAGGGGGTGATCAAGGGTGATGGGTCAAATGCAGAGAATAATTTCGCCACACCTAGCGTGTGTGTGACAATCATTGGTACTTTAACTTTTATTTAAAACCTCTTCTCACTCCGGCGCTTATCAAAGGCATGCGGTACATTTTGGCCTGGGCTTAAAAATTTGAGTGTGATGTAAGGATACCGGTACCATCATGAAAACCAAATGTAATTAAAAAAAAAAAACGTTGTTATGGTCTTACCTTTACTTATAAATGAAGTCCATGCGCAGCTCCTTCTGATCAAAAGCATCGATAACTTGTTTATAGAAGTCTTCAGTTTTAAAAGTCTCTCTGTCTCGATGGAGATCTTCCTTTATTACCTCCTGCTTCGATTGAAAGTCCAGTTTAGAAAAACTGTTTTATTTTAATAAACACACACTGCTCACTCTTGCTGGTCCAGTCCATGGTCGGTTGGTGTGTAGCCATAGCGCACTCTCTTTTGGGTTGCTCCCGACGTACAGACCGCTGCTATCAGTTAGCTCGGCTCCTCACGGGTGATGAGAGAATTCTCCTCGGACAACTCCCCCTTTCGTTCTGCTCCGTGGGTGATCTCTTTATCCCACCGCTGCCACCATGAAGTGTTATTGTATAAATAATACACTGGGTATTTATGACAGGAACATGCTTTATTTCAGCCCGGTTGTTTACATAGCCAGCATTAGAGTAGCGGTGTTACATCCTAAAAGGTCTGTCGTGCACCCCCCCTCATCATATCCGTTCCCAGCACATATCAAGACACTTGTTGTCACTTCTTCTTCAGCCGAGTAGTCGCAAGAAAGATCACTAGCGCCCTCTACCACCAGGAGGCGGGAGTCGTTTAATGACTCATATTTGACACACGCGGCTACAGTATATCAATAAAACAAAGCTGCTTACTGTTCTTTTTAGCATATTCAATAGCTTGGACCTTAAATCCTACTGAATAGCTCTTAATCTTCTTCCCTTTATGTGATTTCAAATGATTTAATCAGCCTCCTCCATTTTGAAAATGATGACAGGGGAAGTGTCACTCGTGACGTGACGAGTTTGAACCGGCGGTAATACTAAGCATGCGCTAATTATTTTGCAAAACGAGTTTGACCCGGCAGTAATTCAAGGCAGACACATACTATATACTCGGCGGCAATCAAGGAAATACGGTATTTATAATATTGTTTTGTTAAAAACTAATCTCAGCGTTTAGTTTTCTTTGTAGGACTGGACAGTGATGGGACGACATCCAGGGAACGAGCATTATAAACAAAGACAGGGAGCTTACATGGAAGCGGTCGGACAAATACAGTTGTGATCAAAATTATTTAACCCCCACACAATTTTGGTGTTTTAGCAAGTTGGACATTTATTCCGTATTTTGTTTATATTCCATCCATCCATCCATCCATCATCTTCCGCTTATCCGAGGTCGGGTCGCGGGGGCAGCAGCCTAAGCAGGGAAGCCCAGACTTCCCTCTCTCCAGCCACTTCGTCTAGCTCTTCCCGGGGGATCCCGAGGCGTTCCCAGGCCAGCCGGGAGACATAGTCTTCCCAACGTGTCCTGGGTCTTCCCCGTGGCCTCCTACCAGCTGGACGTGCCCTAAACACCTCCCTAGGGAGGCGTTCGGGTGGCATCCTAACCAGATGCCCGAACCACCTCATCTGGCTCCTCTCGATGTGGAGGAGCAGCGGCTTTACGTTGAGCTCCTCCCGGATGGCAGAGCTTCTCACCCTATCTCTGAGCGGGGAACCCCGCCACCCGGCGGAGGAAACTCATTTCGGCCGCTTGTACCCGTGATCTTATCCTTTCGGTCATGACCCAGAGCTCATGACCATAGGTGAGGATGGGAACGTAGATCCACCGGTAAATTGAGAGCTTTGCCTTCTGGCTCAGCTCCTTCTTCACCACAACGGATCGATACAACGTCCGCATTACTGAAGACGCCGCACCGATCCGCCTGTCGATCTCACGATCCACTCTTCCCCCACTCGTGAACAAGACTCCTAGGTACTTGAACTCCTCCACTTGGGGGCAGGGTCTCCTCCCCAACCCGGAGATGGCACTCCACCCTTTTCCGGGCGAGAACCATGGACTCGGACTTGGAGGTGCTGATTCTCATTCCGGTCGCTTCACACTCGGCTGCGAACCGATCCAGTGAGAGCTGAAGATCCCGGCCAGATGAAGCCATCAGGACTACATCATCTGCAAAAAGCAGAGATCTAATCCCGTGGCCACCAAACCGGATCCCCTCAACGCCTTGGCTGCGCCTAGAAATTCTGTCCATAAAAGTTATGAACAGAATCGGTGACAAAGGACAGCCTTGGCGGAGTCCAACCCTCACTGGAAACGTGTCCGACTTACTGCCAGCAATGCGGACCAAGCTCTGGCACTGATCATACAGGTAGCGGACTGCCACAATAAGACAGTTCGGTACCCCATACTCTCTGAGCACTCCCCACAGGACTTCCCGAGGGACACGGTCGAATGCCTTCTCCAAGTCCACAAAGCACATGTAGACTGGTTGGGCAAGCTCCCATGCACCCTCAAGAACCCTGCCGAGAGTATAGAGCTGGTCCACAGTTCCACGACCAGGACGAAAACCACACTGTTCCTCCTGAATCCGAGGTTCGACTATCCGGCGTAGCCTCCTCTCCAGTACACCTGGATAAACCTTACCGGGAAGGCTGAGGAGTGTGATCCCACGATAGTTGGAACACACCCTCCGGTCCCCCTTCTTAAAGAGAGGGACCACCACCCCGGTCTGCCAATCCAGAGGTACCGCCCCCGATGTCCACGCGATGCTGCAGAGTCTTGTCAACCAAGACAGCCCCACAGCATCCAGAGCCTTAAGGAACTCCGGGCGGATCTCATCCACCCCCGGGGCCTTGCCGCCGAGGAGCTTTTTAACTACCTCAGCGACCTCAGCCCCAGAAATAGGAGAGTCCACTACAGATTCCCCAGGCACCGCTTCCTCAAAGGAAGACGTGTTGGTGGGATTGAGGAGGTCTTCGAAGTATTCCCTCCACCGATCCACAACATCCGCAGTCGAAGTCAGCAGAACACCATCCGCACTATACACGGTGTTGATAGTGCACTGGTTCCCTTTCCTGAGGCGGCGTATGATGGTCCAGAATCGCTTCGAAGCCGTCCGGAAGTCGTTTTCCATGGCTTCCCCGAACTCTTCCCATGTCCGAGTTTTTGCCTCGGCTACCGCTAAAGCTGCACACCGCTTGGCCCTTCGGTACCCGTCCACTGCCTCCGGAGTCCTGTGAGCCAAAAGAACCCGATAGGACTCCTTCTTCAGCTTGACGGCATCCCTCACTGCTGGTGTCCACCAACGGGTTCTGGGATTACCGCCACGACAGGCACCAACAACCTTGTTTTGTTTGTTTATAGTCATATCAAATAAAGATGTGTCAAATAGACAAATGCAACTTGAATTGTAACACTGTATTTTACAAAATACCAAAAAAGGACATTTTTCTTAATATCTCATTGACAAAATTATTCAACCCCCTAGTTCCATGCATCTTTAGTACTTAGTAGAACACCCTTTGGCAGTAATGACATCCTTCAAAGGTGAAACATAACTTATTGCAACCATCTACAGGTATTTTAGCCCATTCCTCTTGGGCAAAGGCCTCCAGTTCATTCATATTCTTGGGCTTGCGTGCTGCAACTGCCTTCTTCAAGTCCCACCACAGCTTTTCTAGAGGATTTAGGTCTGGCGACTGTGAAGGCCACTCCAGAGTCTTCCAGCCCTTCTTCTGCAACCACTTTGATGTTGATTTGGAGGTATGCTTGGGATCGTTGTCCTGTTGGAAGGTCCAACGTCTCCCAAGCCTCAGCTTCATCACTGACTTCATGACATTTGCAGCTAATATATCCTGCTAAGAAATAGAATTCATAATGCCTTGAACGCGCTGGAGATTCCCGGTACCTGAGGCAGAGAAACAGCCCCAGAGCATGATTGACCCCCCCACCATGCTTAACAGTAGGCAAGGTGTTCTTCTCTTTGTAAGCTTCATTTTTTCTCCTCCGTTGATTCAGAGGCCCAAAAAGTTCCACTTTTGTCTCATCACTCCATAGAACAGTTTCCCAAAACCTTTGGGGTTTGTCCAGATGATTTTTGGCATACTGGAGTCTATTTCCTTGTGCCTGGTAGTCAGAAGTGGGGTGCGCCTGGGAGTTCTGGCATGGAGGCCTTCATCTCGTCGTGCGCACCTTATTGTCTGGGACGAAACCTGCGTTCCCCCCTCTGCAATGTCCTGTTGTAGTTCCTCAGCTGTTACCCAGGGGTTTTCACCACTGTACGCTTCAAATACCAGACAGCAGTTGCACACAGCATCCTCTTTCTACCACGCCCAGGTAGTGTTTCCACTGTGCCGTTAGCTTTAAACTTGCAAATTATGCTCCCAACTGTATCTCCTGGAATGTGTAATGTCTTTAGTATTTTCTTATATCCATATCCTTTCTTATGAAGATTAATGACCTCCTCTCTTGACTTCTTTGACCACTCCCTGGACTTCACCATGTTGCAAATACACCATTGACCATCTACAAGAAGCTGAGCCCCACAGTCTTTTTCAATCAGTTTAATTGTTGCTCGTTATGGTTCTAATCACATCTACAGGTGTTTTCAACACCTGATTGAAAAGACCTTATTCAAATTCTGTTCTTAAGAGTTATGATCTTCAAGGGGTTGAATAATTTTGTCAATAAGATATTAAGAGAAATGACACTGTTTGGTATGTTACAAAATATAATGTTGTAATTCAAGTTGCATTTGTCTATTTAATGCATCTTTATTTGATATGACTATAAACAAAATACGGGATAAATGTCCAACTTGCTAAAACACCAAAATTGTGTGGGGGTTGAATAATTTTGATCACAACTATAAACAATAACAGTTAAAAAAAAACTGGAGACTTCCCACGTGACAGATTTTGGGCCGCAGTTAGGGGACCAAATTTCAAAACTTTACCGCTTCCGGCTTTTTTTCCCCCTACACAAATCAGGGAGTAGATCCAGCAGAAAATAGGCATAAGAAACAAAGAGAGGGAGCTAGGAGCGGCAAAACATCTTCTAGGGGATTTCTGTAACAGCAGAGGTGGGAGACATGCATAGCTTTTTAAACAGTTTTGCGTCTTTTTGGCCCTCCGAGGTGTCTAGCGCGAGTCCCTGGGGAATTGGAGCCTTCTTGTGGGCTTCTCCAGCGGCGGGACACCCACCCTGCAACCATTCCATGGCTTTACAGCCAGCAGCTACATGTTGAAATGGTCAAAATTCCCGATACTGTTCAAAATACCTTGGGCTAGGGTCACAGTGTAAGTCACAGCTGCAGCCAAAAACATTTATTAAAAATAAAAAATATAAAATAATATTAATATATATATATTTTTAAAAAGGGCATTACAAAACAGAATGTAGATCCAGGTGAGGCCTACTGTGGACTTCCGCGACAATTGCACCCCAAAAGAAATGCATTATTTCCAAGTGTGCCAGGCCTAGATTAATGAAGAAAAAAACTCAGACTTTTGCCCAAGTGTTTTTTAATGACAGCAATGTACAGGTGCTGTTCATATTATTAGAATATCATAAAAAAGTTGATTTATTTCAGTAATTATATTCAGAACGTGAAACTTACATATTATATCAATTCATTACACACATAGTGATATATTTGAAATGTTTATTTCTTTAAATCCATCCATTTTCTACCGCTTATTCCCTTTCGGGGTCGCGGGGGGCGCTGCCGCCTATCTCAGCTACAATCGGGCGGTAGAAAATGGATGGATGGATGGATGGATATTTCTTTAAATTTTAATGATTATTACTGACAATTACTGAAAATCCCAAATTCAGTATCTCAGAAAATTAGAATATTAGTTATGACTAGTACCGAAAAATATTTTTTAGAAATGTGGGCCAACTGAAAAGGAAAGTTCCTGCATGTATGGCAATCAACACTTAGTTGCAGCTCCTTTTGCCTGAATTGCTGCAGCAATACGGCGTGGCATGGAGTCGACCAGTCTGTTGCACTCCTCAGGTGGGGTTAAGGTCAGGTGAGTTTGCAGGCCAATCAAGAACAGGGATACCATGTCCTTAAACCAGGTACTGGTAGATTTGGCACTGTGTGCAGGTGCCAAGTCATGTTGGAAAATGAAATCTTCACCTCCATAAAATTGGTCCGCAGCAGGCAGCATAAAGTGTTCTAAAACTTCCTGGTAGACTGCTGCATTGACCCTAGACCTCAGGAAACACAGTGGACCAACACCAGCAGATGACATGGCACCCCAGACCATTACGGATTGTGGAAATTTGACACTGGACTTCAGGCAACGTGGATTCTGTGCCTCTCCTGTCTTCCTCCAGACTCTGAGACCTTGATTTCCAACGGAGATACAAAATTTACTTTCATCTGAAAACATAACTTTGGACCACTCAGCAGCAGTCCAGTCTTTTTGTCTTGAGCCCAGGCGAGACGCTTTTGACGTTGTCTCTTATTCAAGAGTGGCTTTACACAAGGAATGCGACAGCTGAAGCCCATATCTTGCATACGTCGGTGCGTGGTGGTTCTTGAAGCACTGACTCCAGCTGCAGTCCACTCTTTGTGGATCTCCCCCACATTTTTTAATCGGTTTTGTTTGACAATCCTCTCCAGGGCGCGGTTATCCCTCTTGCTTGTACACTTTTTTCTACCACATCTTTGTCTTCCCTTCACCTTTCTATTAATGTTCTTGGACACAGAGCTCTGGGAACATCCAACCTTAACCTTGACCTTTTGTGTCTTGCCCTCCTTCTTTAATGTATCAATGGTCATCTTTTGGACAGTTGTCAAGTCAGCAGTCTTCCCCATGATTGTGTGTCATACAGAATCAAAACGAGAGACCATTTAAAGGCTTTTCCAGGTGTTTTGAGTTAGTTAACTAATTAGAGTGTGGCACCAGGTGTCTTCAATATCTGACCTTTTCACCATATTCTAATTTTCTGAGATGTTGAATTTAGGGTTTTTATTAGTTGTCAGCTATAATCATCTCCTTTTTGGCAAAAAATCACTTGAAATGTATCAGTCTGTTTGGAATGAATGTATACATTCTACAAGTTTGACTTTCTAAATGGAATTAATGAAATAAATCAACTTTTTCATGATATTCTAATAATATGACCAGCACCTGTACTTTGGAGGCGGAGGTGCGTCCTCCTGTGGTCTCCCGCCGCAATTGCACCCCAAAAGAAATGCATTATTTCCAAGTGTGCCTTATTGAGAGGACCCCCAGAGCGAGTCCCCGGGGAATTGCAGCCCTCTTGTGGGATTCTGCAGCGGCGGCACACCCTCCTAATTTTAACTGTTGCTGGTGTCATTTTTCTGTTATTTTCAGTAATGCAACCTTTTTTTTTTTTTTTTCCAGAGCGACCTCAGACCAATCGGAGGGAAAATCCTTCCACCCGATATCAATAGTGGACGGGCTGAGAATGTAAGTTGCACGGCATTTCAATGCTATACCTAATATGATGACAGATTACAGGCGCGAGAATTCCAGTCACGTTAAAGGGGAACTAATGATTTTAATCTACATTTAGCACGCTTCCCTCCGGTCTAATATGTGTTTCTTAACCCACTGTTGGGTCACGAGCACACCCTAGAGCAGTTTTCTCAACCTTTTTTTTAGCGATGTACACCCATTTTTTTAATTCAAGTACCCCCTAATCAGAGTAAAGCATTTTTGGTTGAAAAAAAGAGATAAGAAAGTAAAACGCAGCACTATGTCATCAGTTTCTGATTTATTAAATTGTATAACAGTGCAAAATATTGCTAATTTGTAGTGGTCTTTCTTGAACTATTTGGAAAAAAAGATATAAAAATAACTAAAAACTTGTTGAAAAATAAACAAGTGATTCAATTATAAATAAAGATTTCTACACATAGAAGTAATCATCAACTTAAAGTGCCCTCTTTGGGGATTGTAATTGAGATCCATCTGGATTCATCAACTTAATTCTAAACATTTCTTCGCAAAAAAAGAAATCTTTGACATCAATATTTATGGAACATGTCCACAAAAATGAATATTGCATTGTAGCATTTCTTTTCACAGTTTATGAACTTACATTCATATTTTGTTTAAGTATTATTCAATAAATATATTTATAAAGGATTTTTGAATCGTTGCTATTTTTCACTAAATATATTTATAAAGAATTTTTGAATTGTTGCTATTTTTTAGAATAATTTAAAAAAATCTCACGTACCCCTTGGCATACCTTCAAGTACCCCCAGGGGTACGTGTACCCCCATTTGAGAACCACTGCCCTAGAGCAGTGGTTCTCAACCTTTTTTCAGTGATGTACACCCATTTTTTAAATGCAAGTACCCCCTAATCAGAGCAGTGAAGTGAATTATATTTATATAGCGCTTTTCTCAAGTGACTCAAAGCGCTTTACATAGTGACACCCAATATCTAAGTTACATTTAAACCAGTGTGGGTGGCACTGGGAGCAGGTGGGTAAAGTGTCTTGCCCAAGGACACAACGGCAGTAACTAGGATGGCACAAGCGGGAATCGAACCTGCAACCCTCAAGTTGCTGGCACGGCCACTCTACCAACCGAGCTATGCCGCCCCAAAGCATTTTTGGTTGGAAAAAAAGAGATAAGGAAGTAAAATACAGCACTATGTCATCAGTTTCTGATTTATTAAATTGTATAACAGTGCAAAATATTGCTCATCTGTAGTGGTCTCTCATGAACTATTTGGAAAGAAAGATATAAAAAATAACAAAAAAGTTGTTGAAAAATAAACAAGTGATTCAAATATAAATAAAGATTTCTACACATAGAAGTAATCATCAACTTAAAGTGTCCTCTTTCGGGATTGTAATAGAGATCCATCTGGATTCATCAACTTAATTCTAAACATTTCTTCGCAAAAAAAGAAATCTTTGACATCAATATTTATGGAACATGTCCATAAAAAATCTAGCTATCAACACTGAATATTGCATTGTTGCATTTCTTTTCACAGTTTATGAACCTACATTAATATTTTGTTGAAGTATTATTCAATAAATATATTTATAAAGGATTTTTTAATTGTTGCTATTTTTAGAATATTTTAAAAAAAATCTCACGTACCCCTTGGCATACCTTCAAGTACCCCCAGGAGTACGCATACCCCTATTTGAGAACCACTGCCCGACAGCAGGCCTGGGCAATTATTTAACTAAATTATTTTACTGCACACCTGTTGGATGTGCCAAATAAGTGATTGATGAGCATTCCTCAACTTTATCAGTATTTATTGCCACCTTTCCCAACTTCTTTGTCACGTGTTGCTGGCATCAAATTCTAAAGTTAATGATTATTTGCAAAAAAAAAAAATGTTGATCAGTTTGAACATCAAATATGTTGTCTTTGTAGCTAATTCAACTGAATATGGGTTGAAAAGGATTTGCAAATCATTGTATTTCGTTTCTATTTACATCTAGCACAATTTCCCAACTTATATGGAAATTAAGTTTGTATGTGTTTAATGAATCGAGGGAAAGTTCCCCTCCACTATGTGATATAAATGTTGCACTACATGTTATACCTTACTGTTGTTGAAAGATAAACGAATGTTTATAGTTGTGAAATTGTGTTAGAGGTAAATATTTCCTCAAACACAATTTCCCAACTCAAATGGAAACGGGGTTTGTAAATCGGAGCCAAATTAAGTTGTTTCTTGTGTTTACTTATTTTGCACCATATACTTAATTTTGCACACTATTTTGTATGCATAAACAGAGAAAAAGGAAATAATTTGAACAATGATTTGATATCGTTTCACCACCATCCTGTATTTTTGCCAGATTATAATTGTGAACAAAAATGTAAAAATTTAATTGTCTTGAAATATTTACATATCAGTATCAGTATGACCAATACTGATACTGATATGTAAATGTGTATCGCCCAAAACTAATGTGACTAATCAAACACTAGAAGTATAAGTGGAGATAGAACTATGTTGCAGCAGAAAGTAACCAAATATTAACAGTAAAATATTTAGATTAATAATAGTTTAAAAAAGTTAATGCAACTGGAAATGAGAAAATATGTCACCACATTTTGAAATGATTATGATTCAAATATGTAAGAAGAAAAAAAAGAAAGTCCAGTGCTCATTTGTTTTTGTTTTTATTCTCCAGTGTTTTCATTTTGTTATAATAGCTGTTAAGGCATGGATGTCAAACTCTGGCCCGCGGGCCAAATTTGGCCCACCTGGTAATTTCATTTGGCCCTTGAGGTAATATCAAATTAAGATTAGAGCTGGCCCGCTGATATTATACAGCGGCGATGCCTCTGTAACACTGCATTCACCGCTGATACTCTTACTTGCCAACCCTCACGATTTTCCCGGGAGACTCCCAAAGTTCAGTGCCCCACCCGAAAATCTCCCGGGGCAACCATTCTCCCGAATTTCTCCAGATTTCCACCCGGACAACAATATTGGGGGCGTGCCTTGAAGGCACTGCCTTTAGCGTCCTCTACAGCCTGTCGTCACGTCCGCTTTCCCGCCATACAAACAACGGCCCACTCACATGATATATGCGGCTTCAACACACACAAGTGAATGCAAGGCATACTTGATCAACAGCCATAAGGGTCACACTGAGGGTGGCCATATAAACAACTTTAACACTTTTACAAATATGTGCCACACTGTGAACCCACACCAAACAAGAATGACAAACACATTTCGGGAGAACATCCGCACCGTAGCACAACATAAACTCAACAGAAGAAATACCCAGAATCCCTTGCAGCACTAACTCTTCCGGGACGCTACAATATACACCCCCGCTACCACCAATTTTTATTTACATTTCATTTGATATGCCATTGATATCTTTTAATCATTATTATCATAATTTGAAACTCGATTTTGCATGTGACTATAAAGTTATATAAGCCTTGCTTGTTCAATATTCAATGCAAAACTTCTTCGGGTCCCTATTAAAAGGTTAATTTGTTCAAACTTGGCCCGCGGCTTTGTTCAGTTTTAAATTTTGGCCCACTCTGTATTTGAGTTTGACACCCCTGTGTTAAGGCGATAGCACTGTATTGGATCAGGCTTGCTCTTGTTTTTTTGCATATTTTAAATAAAAATATATCAATCAATCAAAAAAAAAATGCTATGTTAATGCCAAAATGCATTTTGTGCTGCAATATTTATAGCTATATAGATTTTAGGCCATACCGTCCATCCCTGGCATCCAAGGGAAAAAAGGAAAGTCATCAAAGGCCCTCTTTTAAAATGCACTGCTTTGCACAGCCATGAGGTGTAGACAAATGCAGCTGTCATACATGTCACTAGATGGCGCTAAAGCACTTTCAAACCAAACACCCCAGTCTTTTTTTGAAGAACAACAGAATGCAAATATAGCTTGAAAATGTTTCTAGTTTCCCCTCCACTTTTCTCTCCTATCATTTAGTTTAGCATGAATTCATTTGCATGAATTGCTTTATGCAGTGTTTGTTTGATAAAAGTTTGTTTATTTTGTATCTAGAGAGCGAATTGACTGGAATGTTAAATAAAATCTCATTTTCTTACGAATGTAGGGGTGGGGAAAGTACCACACGTGGTGTTTAAACTCTATTTGTGTTAAAGCCGCTGCAATTGTTTTGTCTCTCCCATGCCCGTGGACGCGGCCAGCTGGAGGGTCCGTGTGTTCTCCAGCTGCAGAAGATGAGGAACATCTCAGCGCCAAAAGACAGCGAGTCCCAGGGAGGACTACGAATGCTGCGCCTGCAAATGACAGATGGCCACACCACCTGTGTCGGTTTGGAGTTTAAGCAGCTGACAAAAATCAGGTGCTTGAGTCCGCAGCTTGTTGCATTTTGCACGATATAGTTTTCCAGGGAGACATTTGTCGTCTTATAAAAGACATATTTTATATGTCCGCCACACAAGCCGCATGCCAATGAGTTAGTTCATTGTGCATTCTGTCCACCGTCCTTCACCTCCTTGTCAACACTTTTACCCCACCACATGCTTCACTTTTCTCTTTATCTGCAATTTCCACACGGTGGCTGCTGATCTAACAATTCCCTGCCTTAATTATATCTCTGGCCAGGCAACTGTGGCCTTGGTGACTGCTGTCATGGTGACTAGCCAGTTGGTTTACAGGTGGAGTGGGGCTTGACTTCCCAACAGAACAAATAATTAGTTCCGTCTTCAATATTGATGTCTTATTAAGTATCGGGTTGATGGTTTTAAAGCAGGTGTGTCCAAACCCGCAGCTCATTTTTTTTTAAAGGGGAACAATATCACCAGACCTATGTGAGCGTCAATATGTACCTTGATGTTGCAGAAAAAAGACCATATGTTTTTTTAAAGGGGAACATTATCACCAAACCTATGCAAGCGTCAATATATACCTTGATGTTGCAGAAAAAACACCATGTATTTTATTAACCGATTTCCGACCTTTAAATGGGTGAATTTTGGCAAAATAAACGCCTTTCTGTTTATCGGTCTTTTAGCGATGACGTCAGAACGTGCCGTCACCGAGGTAACACACCCGCCATATTCATTTTCACATTACAAACACCGAGTCTCAGCTCTGTTATTTTCAGTTTTTTCGACTATTTTTTGGAACCTTGGAGACATCATGCCTCGTGGGTGTGTTGTCGGAGGTTGTAACAACACTAACAGGGAGGGATTCAAGTTGCACCACTGGCAAGAAATTTTCCGCCAGACCCCAATTGAATGTACCAAAGTGTCTTCACATTTTACCGGCGATGCTAAGACAGACATGGCACAGAGATGTATGGATAACCTGCAGATGCATTTGTAACGATTAAGTCAACGAAATCACAAAAGTGAGTTTTGTTGATGTTGTTGACTTATGTGCTAATCAGACATATTTGGTCACGGCATGACTGCCAGCTAATCGATGCTAACATGCTACGCTAATCGATGCTAACATGCTATTTACGCTAGCTATATGTACATTTGAAACTAGATACCCACATTTAATGCGAAACAAACACTTACCAATCGACGGATTTAAGTTGCTCCAGTGTCACAAGATGCGAAAGTCCTGATTGTTTGGTCCGCACATTTTCCCGGCGATGCTGATAAGGCAGCCATGCTATGGGTCACTTCATTAGGTACACCCACGCTATGGCCGAATAGCGTCAATAGCTATTTACTCAATAGCTTCAATTTCTTCTTCAATTTCGTTTTCGCTATCTGCCTCCATACTCCGACCATCTGTTTCAATACATGCGTAATCTGTTGAATCGCTTAAGCCGCTGAAATCCGAGTCTGAATCCGAGCTAATGTCGCTATATCTTGCTGTGGTAACCGCCATGTTGTTTGTAATGGCAGCACTGTATGACGTCACAGGGAAATGGATAGTGGTTTCGAAGATAGCGAAAATAAGGCACTTTATAGCTTTATTTAGGGATATTCCGGGACCGGTAAAATTTTAAAAAAAACTTCAAAAAATAAAACAAGGCACTGGGAACTGATTTTTATTGTTTTTAACCCTTTTGAAATTGTGATAATGTTCCACTTTAAGCGATTTCAGAACTCTAAAAGGGTGAATTTGGCCAATTAAATGCCTTTCAACTGTTCGCTGTCGGAGCAATGACCTTTCACCCGTGACGTTACAACGGTAAGCAATCCGCCATTTTCTCAAACACATTACACACACCAAGTCAAATCAGCTGTTATTTTCCGTTTTTTCGACTGTTTTCCGTACCTTGGAGACATCATGCCTCGTCAGTGTGTTGTCGGAGGGTGTAACAACACGATCGGGGACAGATTCAAGTTGATTTACGTGGACTGTGCATCGATTAGCACGGCATGCTAATCGATGCTAACATGCTATTTAGGCTAGCTGTATGTACATATTGCATCATTATGCCTCATTTGTAGCTATATTTGCATCCAGCCCACATTGAACACCAAACAAACACATACCAATCGACGGATTCAAGTTGCACCATTGTCAAAAGATGCGAAAGTCCCTCGTTTGTTCTGCACATTTTACCGACGATAGCGATGCTACGACAGAGATGTGTGGATATCCTGCGACACTCAAAGCAAATGCATTTCTAACCATAAAGTCAACGAAATCACAAAGGTGAGTTTTGTTGATGTTATTGACTTATGTGCTAATCAGACATATTTGTTCGCGGCGTGACTGCCAGCTAATCGATGCTAACATGCTATTTAGGCTAGCTGTATGTACATTTGTGAAGTGAAGTGAATTATATTTATATAGCGCTTTTCTCTAGTGACTCAAAGCGCTTTACATAGTGAAACCCAATATCTAAGTTACATTTAAACCAGTGTGGGTGGCACTGGGAGCAGGTGGGTAAAGTGTCTTGCCCAAGGACACAACGGCAGTGACTAGGATGGAGGACGCGGGAATCGAACCTGCAACCCTCAAGTTGCTGGCACGGCCGCCCTACCAACGACGGCGTGGCAAAGTTGGGAGCTTGGCTGTGCCAGCAACCTGAGGGTTCCTGGTTCAATCCCCACCTTCTACCATCGTAGTCACGTCCGTTGTGTCCTTGAGCAAGACACGTCACCCTTGCTCCTGATGGGATCCTGGTTAGCGCCTTGCATGTCAGCTCTCACCATCAGTGTGTGAATGGGTGAATATGGAAATAGTGTCAAAGCGCTTTGAGTTCCTTAAAAAGGTAGAAAAGCGCTATACAAGTATAACCCATTTACCATTTATTTAAGACTCCAATCACTTCACATTAAATGTTTTGGGGGACAATATTGAATATTTTGTGTTTTTGCCATAAAATGGGATTTTAATAAAAAAAAAGGGCATTAAAAAATCTATATTTTGTACGAACAGCGTGTTGGCCCAGCGACATGTTGCATGTAGCTTCTGCTAACACACGTTAGTGAATGCAACGCATACTTGGTCAACAGCCATACAGGTCACACTGAGGGTGGCCGTGTAAACAACTTTAACACTGTTACAAATATGCGCCACACTGTGAACCCACACCAAACAAGAATGACAAACACATTTTGGGAGAACATCCGCATGGTAACGCAACATCAACACAACAGAACAAATACCCAGAACCCCTTGCAGCACTATCTCTTCAAATAACTATTACTGGTTAGCGCCTTGCATGGGAGCTCTCGCCATCAGTTTGTGAATGGGTGAATGTGGTAGTAGTGTCAAAGCGCTTTGAGTTCCTTAAAAAGGTAGAAAAGCGCTATACAAGTATAACCCATTTACCATTTATTCAAGACTACAATCACTTCACATTAAATGTTTTGGGGGAAAATATTGCATATTTTGTGTTTTTGCCATAAAATGGGATTTTAATGAACAAAAAGGGCATTAAAAAATCTATATTTTGTACGAACAGCGTGTTGGCCCAGCGACATGTTGCATGTAGCTTCTGCTAACACACGTTAGTGAATGCAACGCATACTTGGTCAACAGCCATACAGGTCACACTGAGGGTGGCCGTGTAAACAACTTTAACACTGTTACAAATATGCGCCACACTGTGAACTCACACCAAACAAGAATGACAAACACATTTTGGGAGAACATCCGCATGGTAACGCAACATAAACACAACAGAACAAATACCCAGAAGCGCTTGCAGCACTAACTCTTCAAATAACTATAACTGGTTAGCGCCTTGCATGGCAGCTCCCGCCATCAGTGTGTGAATGGGTGAATGTGGAAATAGTGTCAAAGCGCTTTGAGTTCCTTAAAAAGGTAAAAAAGCGCTATACAAGTATAACCCATTTATTTAAGACTCCATTCACTTCACATTAAATGTTTTGGTGGAAAATATCGAATATTTTGTGTTTTTGCCATTAAATGGGATTTTAATGAACAAAAAGGGCATAAAACATTTTTTTTTTAAATAGCTCGACAGATCTGAAGTTGCCTTATTTTTACCATTTTTATGACCAAGACCCTTCTGGGTCCTCAGGACCAAACTTGAATGGAGCCCTACAGGTTAGAAAAAAAATCTATATTTTGTATTGGTTTTGAAAATGAAAACTATCAAAACAACCCACCTCATGCCTCGATTTGTCAGTGCGCAGCCCTCAGTGGACATTGTTTGGACACTTCTGCTTTAGGACATAAATCAGATGCAAACAAACGTGGATTGGATTACGGGGTCGGGAACCTTTTTGGCTGAGAGAGCCAAGAAGCGAAATATTTTAAAATGTATTTCTGTAAGAGCCATATAATATTTTTTTAACACTGAACACCACAAAACACGTGCATTTTTAAGAAAGACCAACATTTCTAGAGTATAATAGGTCTCGTATTCTTCGTAATAACATTGTTATTATGAAGCTAACTATGGAGGGGGCGCGGCCTGCGGGCCTGCAGCGAAGCGGGGTGTTGCCTGGATCGGCCTCAAAATCAGCGACAGGTGCGTAAATGGCCCAGCTGGGCCTTGTTACCTCATCACCTGTCGCTCTGTTTATAAGTAGCAGCCAGGAGGAGAGACGGGGTTGGGGCTGGAGCCAGAGTGCGAGCGAGAACGAAAGAGAAAAAGACAATTGTTGGAAAGCAACTGAGAGACTTATTGAAAAATAAAACAATATTGTAACCCTGAAACAGGCCCTCATGTCGGTGCTTGGTGGTCTGAAGAACCCCCAGGAGGGCAAGCCCTACACTAACCAATAATAAATAAATTACTTCTTACCCTTAATGCAACTTCTTGAACAAGTGCGGTAGAAAAAGGATGGATGGATTCAAATGCATGAGCATGTTTTATATTTTGAACGTTATTTTTAACAAGTGGAATTATTCATTACTTATCGTGTTAAGCAACGTCAACTCAGATTTATCCGAGAGCCAGTTGCAGTCATCAAAAGAGCCGCATCTGGCTCGCGAGCCAAAGGTTCCCTACCCTTGGATTACGGAGTTACACTAACCTTTTGGAAACCCCCAAAGATCAGCACGTATGGAATGGAAATGTCATTATATTAACAGTATTTTTAGAGTAGGCCTGACTTTACGTGCAAACCACACCATGGGTTGTAGTCCAATCCCCAATTGTTGTTTGCATCCAGCATCAGGAGTACAAAATCCCTGTAAGTCCCTCCCCTAATGAGAGCGGCAGAGGCCTCATCGAGCCTGATGAGATAGAAGGGATTTTAATTTATCCCAAGGAGCAGCTGGGGTTATTTATAGTTTCCCCTGCCCTACCATGCGTCCACTGGTCTACAGTAGAAAGTCCTCTGTGGCATTGGATGTTGGACTTTACATCCTCATGGTTGATTTTGTGCGGTGCAAATACGAGAGGTTTCCCCAGGTCACAATTCAGCGTAATTTTAGAAGAGCCCAAAGTATTCCGGCAAGTCCGCCATCTGTCTAGACCAAGGGGTGTCAAACTCATTTTAGATCGGGGGTCATACGGAGAAAAATCTACTCCCAGCTGGGCCAACTGGTAAAGTCACGGCACGATAACTTGAAAATAAAGACAACTTCAGATTGTTTTCTTTGTTTAAAAATAGAACAAGCACGTTCTGAAAATGCACAAATCATAATGTTGTTGTTCTTTTTTTACACTCACATTTTACGGTTAATAGTATTCTATTCTATCTTTATTTGTCGTTATTTATACTTTTGAATAAATTATGTGATAAAGTTCATCAGCCAACTCTTTAGTGTTGATTTTCAATCTATCAAGAAGAAAAAAAAATATATAAAAATCCATCCATTTTTTACCGCTTATTCCCTTTTGGGGTCGCGGGGGGCGCTGGCGCCTATCTCAGCTACACCCTGGACATGTCGCCACCTCATCGCAGGGCCAACACAGATAGACAGACAACATTCACACTCACATTCACACACTAGGGCCAATTTAGTGTTGCCAATCAATCTATCCCCAGGTGCATGTCTTTGGAAGTGGGAGGAAGCCGGAGTACCCGGAGGGAACCCACGCATTCACGGGGAGAACATGCAAACTCCACACAGAAAGATCCCGAGCCTGGATTTGAACCCAGGACTGCAGGACCTTCGTATTGTGAGGCAGACACACTAACCCCTCTGCCACCGTGAAGCCCTATATAAAAATCGAATTACATTTATTATTATTTATGTATTTTGGTCATTTTTCTCGACCGGTGCACTAACGTGGTTTTTTTTTTTTTTTTTTTACATATGTAGCATCATCTAGAGCAGGGGTCTCAAACTCAATTTAGCTGGGGGCCACTGGATGCAGAAACTGGGTGAGGCTGGGCCGCAAGAAAAGATTTAAAAAAAAATCTAACCTGCACTTTTTGATGAATTCACCTTCTTCGAATGGCTTTCCTGCCCTAGCAACATAGTTGCCAACCCTCACGATTTTTTCCGGTAGACCCCCGAATTTCAGTGCAATTTTGTCCCAATTTTCACCCAGCCAACAATATTAAGGGCGTGCCGTGATAGCACTGCCTTTAACGTCCTCTACAACATGTCATCGCGTCCGCCTTTTCATCATACGAACAGCGTGCCGGCCCAGCGACATGTTGCATGTGGCTTCTGCCAACACACGTAAGTGAATGCCACGCATACTTGGTCAACAGCCATACAGGTCACACTGAGGGTGGCCGTGGAAACAACTTTAACACTGTTACAAATATGCGCCATACTGTGAACCCACACCAAACAAGAGTGACAAACACATTTTGGGAGAACATCCGCATGGTAACGCAACCTAACCTAGTGGTTAGAGTATCCACCCTGAGACCGGTAGGTCGTGAGTTCAAATCCCGGCCGAATCAAACCAAAGACTATAAAAATGGGACCCATTACCTCCCTGCTTGGCACTCAGCATCATGGGGTTGGAATTGGGAGTTAAGTCACTGGGTCAAATGCAGAGAATAATTTCGCCACATCTCGTATGTGTGTGACAATCATTGGTACTTTAACTTTAACATAAACACAACAGAACAAATACCCAGAACCCCTTTTAGCTACAATATACACCACCGCAACGATGCATGGAGAGGGTCTAATGTGTGGGGGGCGGGGTTTGGTGGTAGCGAGGGTCTATATTGTAGCCCAGAAGAGTTGGTGCTGCAAGGTGTTCTGGGTATTTGTCTGTTGTGTTTATGTTGTGTTACGGTGCTGATGTTCCCCCGAAATGTGTTTGTCATTCTTGTTTGGTGTGGGTTCACAGTGTGGCGCATATTTCTAACAGTGTTAAAGTTGTTTGTACGGACACCCTCAGTGTGACCTGTGTGGCTGTTGACCAAGTATGCCTTGAATTCACTTGCGTGTGTGTTTAAAAGCCAGATTCAACATATGATTGGGCTGGCACGCTGTTTGTACATGTTGTAGAGGGCACTAAAGGCAGTGCCATTACGGGCCCCCCCTGAATGTGTTTGTCATTCTTGTTTGGTGTGGGTTCACAGTGTGGCGCATATTTCTAACAGTGTTAAAGTTGTTTGTACGGCCACCCTCAGTGTGACCTATGTGGCTGTTGACCAAGTATGCGTTGCATTCACTTGCGTGTGTGTTTAAAAGCCAGATTCAACATATGATTGGGCCGGCACGCTGTTTGCACATGTTGTAGAGGGCACTAAAGGCAGTGCCATTACGGCACCCCCCTGAATGTGTTTGTCATTCTTGTTTGGTGTGGGTTCACAGTGTAGCGCATATTTCTAACAGTGTTAAAGTTGTTTGTAAGGACACCCTCAGTGTGACCTGTGTGGCTGTTGACCAAGTATGCATTGCATTCACTGGCGTGTGTTTAAAAGCCAGATTCAACATATGATTGGGCCGGCACGCTGTTTGTACATGTTGTAGAGGCCACTAAAGGCAGTGCCATTACGGGGCCCCCCTGAATGTGTTTGTCATTCTTGTTTGGTGTGGGTTCACAGTGTAGCGCATATTTCTAACAGTGTTAAAGTTGTTTGTACGGACACCCCTCAGTGTGACCTGTGTGGCTGTTGATCAAGTATGCATTGCATTCACTTGCGTGTGTGTTTAAAAGCCAGATTTAACATATGATTGGGCTGGCACGCTGTTTGTACATGTTGTAGAGGGCACTAAAGGCATTGCCATTACGGGCCCCCCCTGAATGTGTTTGTCATTCTTGTTTGGTGTGGGTTCACAGTGTAGCGCATATTTCTAACAGTGTTAAAGTTGTTTGTACGGACACCCTCAGTGTGACCTGTGTGGCTGTTGACCAAGTATAGGTTGCATTCACTGGCGTGTGTGTTTAAAAGCCAGATTAAACATATGATTGGGCCGGCACGCTGTTTGTACATGTTGTAGAGGGCACTGAATGCAGTGCCATTACGGCACCCCCCTGAACGTTGTTGTTTGCGTGGAAATCGACAGAAATTCGAGAGAATGGTTTCCCTGAAATTCGGGATTCTCCTGGAAAAATCGGGAGGGTTGGCAAGTATGACGCTGTCAAGCGCTTTTCATAAAAAACCTGCGGGCCGCACTAACATTACATTTTCATATCAAGGTGAGTCTGAGCCCTGGTCTAGACCAGTGGTTCTCAAATTGGGGTACTTGAAGGTATGCCAAGAGGGTAGGTGATATTTTTTATAAATATTCTAAAAATGGCAACAATTCAAAAATCCTTTATAAATATATTTATTGAATAATACTTCAACAAAATATGAATTAAAATTCATGAACTGTGAAAAGAAATGCAACAATGCAATATTCATTTTTGTGGACATGTTCCATAAATATTGATGTTAAAGATTTCTTTTTTTTTGAAGAATGTTTAGAATTAAGTTGATGAATCCAGATGGATCTCTATTACAATCCCCAAAGAGGGCACTTTAAGTTGATGATTACTTCTATGTATAGACATCTTTGTTTATAATTGAATCCCTTGTTTATTTTTCAACAGGTTTTAAGTGTTTTTTATATCTTTTTTTCCAAATAGTTCAAGAAAGACCACTACAAATGAGCAATATTTTACATTGTTATACAATTTAATAAATCAGAAACTGATGACATAGTGCTGTATTTTACTTCATCTCTTTTTTTTCAACCAAAAATGCTTTGCTCTAAATAGGGGGTACTTGAATTAAATACATTTTTACAGGGGGTACATCACTGGAAAAAGGTTGAAAACCACTGGTCTAGACGTCTATTCAACTAAAATGTTCTAAGGGCTGGACTTCTGCGTATCCCTCGTCTATACAACCAGGAGCGCTCTCGTGTTTTAGGAATTTGCTGCAAAAAGGCTGAAGTTGTGACCTGAATTCGAGGCGCCGGTTAAATAGTCCAGGTCCAGGACCATCAAAGCCCTGCTTTCAAACTTTATCAGTAGTAGATAAGTTGTGCTTTGGATCATAGTCCCGCTGAAACTTGAGCCGGGTCTGAGGTCAAGTTTTCATCCAGGATGTCTGTATACATTCTTGCATTTAACCTTTCAGTCTCCCAAGTCCCTGCTTCTGAAAAATATTCCACAGTTTGATTTTGCAACCAACATTTGTCCAGGTTATAAATCCTAGTAACTCACTTCTAGCTGATTTGGAGAAAACAAAGGAAAACCAATCTATCTTGATGCTGTCTTACAAAGATCTACAAAGTCATCAAACGTATAGATGTTTTCTTGAGCTTTCATTTTCTCACCGATTGAGCCATGGATTGAGTCTGTTCTCATGAACGTGTGCCCTTTCTCCAGATATTTGATCACAATCTCGGGTGGGCCCCATTCTGCGTTTGCACATCGGGCAAGAGCCGTGTACAGCGTCCAGTTTTTATTTTGACCTCCACAGTTATCTGCCCAAAACGAGTATGCAAGGGGAAGAATCAAGAAAAATACATTTAATGAAGGTGCTTGCAACGTCCTGGGCCAATCTTCCAAATATCCCCTTCGTGCCATAATATCACATAATCAGCTTGACCGTCGGCCCCCATTCGTGCAAATGTCTCATTAAAGACAATAAGGCGACTGACAAAGAAGCTCCGATTGGTCCCTTGAGATACTAGGTTTTTCTGTTGTATCTATGCAGTTATGTGGTAGTTGCCGGGTCCTGCCATGCGGGTAACAGCTTACTTACGGAAAAAATGACAATATCGCATACACTAATGTAAAGCATATCACCTAGGAACTCCAAAATTGTTATCAGCTCAGTTTTGACCAACATTGAGTTACTGGGTTTTGCCTTTGGACGGGAGAAATGGTGTCTGATGTCTGGCACTCACACCAAAGACTTCATTCAGCCTTTGTCTCATCAGACCACAGAATTTTGTTTGTCATGGTCTCGAGAGGCTTTCAGGTGCCGTTTGGACATTTCCAGGCAGACTGCTAGGTGTATTTTCCTCTCGACTTGATTGCTAGCTTGCTGCCGAGATGGATGTTCTGGATCAGGGGTCGGGAACCTTTTCTGCTGAGAGAACCAAGAAGCCAAATATTTTAAAATGTGTTTCCGTAAGAGCCGTAAAATATTTTTTTAACCCTGTAGTGTGTATTTTTAAGTAAGACTAACATTTTTAAAGTATAATAGGTTTCTTATTCTTTGTAATAACATTGTTATTCTGAAGCTAACAGTGGAGGGGGCGTGGCCTGCAGGCCTGCAGCGAAGCGGGTGTTGCTAGGACCGGCCTTGAAATCAGCGACAGGTGCGTAGAGGCCCACCTGGGCCTTATTACCTAATCACCTGTCGCTATGTTATAAGCAGCAGCCAGGAGGAGAGACGGGGTTGGTGCTGGAGCCAGAGCGCGAGCCAGAACGAAAGAGAAAAAGACAATTGCTGGAAAGCAACTGAGAGACTGATTGAAAAATTAAAGAATATTGTAACCCTGAAACAGGGTCTCATGTCGGTTCTTGGTGGTCTGAAGAACCCCCAGGAGGGCAAGCTCCACACTAACCAATAATAAATAAATAACTTCTTACCATCAACGTAACTTCTTGAACAGGTGCGGTAGAAAACAGATGGATGGATTAAAAATGCACAATGTTTTACATTTCGAACATCATTTTTAACACTGATTACAAGTGGAATTATTCATTATTTATCGTGTTAAGCAGAGTCAGCTCAAATTTACCTGAGAGCCGGATGCAGTTATCAAAAGAGCCACATCTGGCTCCCGAGCCCTGTTCTGGATGGTTCTCTTCTGTTAACGGAGGAATGTCGGAGTAACAATCAGGTTCTTGGTCACGCCCCCCCAACTATGGCCCTTTTCCCTATCCCTCAGTTATGACGGCTAATCCAGTCCTGGGAAGCTTCCGGGTGGTTTCGAACATAGATAGATAGATAGTACTTTATTGATTCCTTCAGGAAAGTTCCCTCGGGAAAATTAAAAAGTTCCCTCCTTCCACTTACGGATGATACAGGCCACTGTTTCCATTTGGACCTAAAATTCTTCTGTACCAATCACCCAGAAATCATTTTTTTCTCTTAGGTGTACAGACGTCTCCTTTGACTTCATGCTTGGTTTGTGCTCTGACATGCTTTGTCAACTGTGGTAGCACCATAGAGACAGGTGCATGTATTTCTAAATCATGTCGAGTCAGTGGAATGAACAACGAGTTGACTCAATTTAAGCTGTAGAAAAAAATTCTACAGTCCCATGAGTGGAGCCAGAATCCGTCTGAGCTCAGTTTTCAAGCTTAATGAGAAAATGTGCGAATGCTTACCAGTGTTTGCCACTTAGTGGCAATCAACGTGTGGCGGGTTAGCCAGAGTGGCCTCGAAATGAGATTACCATATGATTTGCATAATTGGCGAGACAAGACGACTTAAAATTGTTATTTTTAAACGGCTGAGAAAATGTTTTTCATGTACTCAAAGACAAATCGGAGCTATTAGTATTAGTAACATATCGTTTTGCTCCTCTTTTCATTTGTTGCTGCTTATTTTATTACTGCAATGTAACGGAGACTGCACTTTGTACACCCTTTGTTTGTTTACATATATTATCCTGACCTCCCTGAACGCTGCAATTTAGTTTGGCTGATATGTAAACGGTCTTTAAATTAAGGATTAAAAAATGTGTAACGTGAGGTTGTTTATTGATTGTTTCTACAATGAAGTTACTGTAAAACTAAGCATCAATCAATCAATATTTATTTATATAGCCCTAAATCACAAGTGTCTCACAGGGCTGCACAAGCCACAACGACATCCGCGGTACAGATCCCACATAAGGGCAAGGAAAAACTCACCCCAGTGGGACGTCGGTGACAATGACCATGAGAAACCTTGGAGAGGACCGCATATGTGGGCAACCCTCCGCCTCTAGGGGAGACCGAAAACAATGGATGTCGAGCGGGTCGAACATGATATTGTGAAAATCCAGTGCAGGGGTCGGGAACCTTTTTGGATGAGATAGCCATGAAAGCCAAATATTTCAAAATGTATTTCCTTGAGAGCCATATCGTATTTTTGAACACTGAATACAACTAAATGCCTGCATTTTTAAGTAAGACCAACATTTCTAGAGTATAATAAGTCTCGGCGTGGCGCAGTGGGAGAGTGGCCGTGCGCAACTCGAGGGGCCCTGGTTCTAATCCCACCTAGTACCAACCTCGTCACGTCCGTTGTGTCCTGAGCAAGACACTTCACCCTTGCTCCTGATGGGTGCTGGGTGGCGCCTTGCATGGCAGCTCCCTCCATCAGTGTGTGAATGTGTGTGTGAATGGGTAAATGTGGAAGTAGTGTCAAAGCGCTTTGAGTACCTTGAAGGTAGAAAAGCGCTATACAAGTACAACCCATTTATTTATTCATTTATTTATTCTTTTTAATAACATTGTTATTCTGAAGCTAACCAATAATAAATCAAATGTCATGTCTGTTGATCATGTTTTTGTTTGGCCATGTGCTGTTTGTCTTTTGGACTCTTTAAGTTCCTGTTTTTTTCCACTCCCTTGTCTGGTTTCCTTGGTTACTCATTTTGTCCACCTGTCTCTGGTGGACAAAATGCCCGCTCACCTGCTTCCCGAGCCCTAATCAGAGGCAGTATTTAAGCTTGTCTTTGCCAGTCAGTCGCCCTGTGCTGACTTGTTTCATGCCTTGCCATAGTTTTGTGCTTCATGCCATGCCAAGTAAGTTTTGTTTGATTTATGTTCTTAGTCTGTTTATGCGTTAGCTTTTTTCCTTAGCCCTAGTTGTGCCTCCACTGTGAGCGATTTTTGTTTGTATATATTTTTAGTTAAAATGAAATCATGTTTTTACCTAAATGCCATGTCCCGAGTAGTCCGTCTGCCTTCCTGGGAGAACGACCCCGCAGCAAGCTGCAACCCCCCACCCCCATCGTGACATAAAATACTTCTTACCATTAATGCGACTTCTTGAACAGGTGCGGTAGAAAAACGGATGGATGGATTTAAATGCATGAGAATGTTTTATATTTTTTACGTTATTTTTAACACTGTGATTACCAGCAAAATTATTCATAATTATCGCGTTAAGCAATGTCAGCTGGGATTTATCTGAGAGCCAGATGCAGTCATCAAAAGAGCCACATCTGGCTCTAGAGCCATAGGTTCCCTACCCCTGGTCCAGTGCATAGTGGATCCCACAAAATAATGAGACTACAGTCCATAGTGGATCTAACATAATAGTGAGAGTCCAGTCCATAGTTGATCCAACATAACAGTGAGAGTCCAGTCCATAGTGGATCCAATATAGTAGTGAGAGTTCCGTCCATAGTGGGGCCAGCAGGAAACCATCCCAAGCGGAGACGGGTCACCAGCGCAGAAATGTCCCCAACCGATGCACAGGCAAGCGCTCCATCCCGGGTCCCGACTCTGGACAGCCAGCACTTCATCCATGGCCACCGAAACTGAAATTTTAGTTTTTGGTCCAGCCCTCACTGACTTGGGACCATTGCAAAATGATGTGCGTCCGAAGGTCACCAGCTTTGGCGTCACTATAGACAGCGATTTTAAACTTGACAAACAGGTCAATAGCGTTTCAAAATTGTGTTTTTATCATCTTCGTCTTTTAGCAAAGGTAAAACCGTTTTTATCTTTTAACCTTTTTGAACAAGTCGTGCAGGCTTTTAGTTCAAGTAGCCTGGACTACTGCAATGCACTTTATGCTGGCATTAGCCAAAAAGCTCTCTCCCGTTTGCAGTTAGTCCAGAACGCGGAAGCACGACTTTTCACAGGGGTCAGGAAACGCCAGCATATAAACCCCAATTCTTGAGAGTCTGCACTGGCTCCCTGTTCATTTTAAAATTGATTGGAGTTCAAGTACCTAGGAGTCTTGTTCACGAGTGAGGGAAGAGTGGATCGTGAGATCGGTGCGGCGTCTTCAGTAATGCGGACACTGTATCGGTCCGTTGTGGTGAAGAAGGAGCTGAGCCGGAAGGCAAAGCTCTCAATTTACCGGTCGATCTACGTTCCCAGCCTCACCTATGTTTCATGAGCTTTGGGTTACGACCGAAAGGACAAGATCATGGGTACAAGCGGCCGAAATTAGCTTCCTCCGCCCTTTGGCAGGGCTCTCCCTTAGAGATAGGGTGAGAAGCTCGGCCATACGGGAGGAGCTCAAGAGGAGCCAGATGAGGTGGTTTGGGCTACCCGAACGCCTCCCTAAGGAAGTGTTTAGGGCACGTCCAATCGATAGGAGGCCACAGGGAAGACCCAGGACACATTGGGAAGAGCTGGACGAAGTGGCTGGGGAGAGGAAGGTTTGGGCTTCCCTGCTTCGGCTGTTGCCCCCGCGACCCGACCTCGGTTAAGCGGAAGAAGATGGATGGATGGATGGGTATTGCTGTTTGTTTTTAAAGCTTTACATGGACTGGCACCTCATTATATCTCGTACCTCATCCAAATTTACAGTCCTGCGCGCCCTCTGAGGTCCGAGAGCCAGCTCCAGCTCGTGGTGCCCAAGACCAGACTTAAAACCAGGGGAGACAGGGCCTTCTCTGTGGTCGGCCCTAAACTCTGGAACACTCTGCCCCCTCCATGTTAGAACTGCTCCCACACTGGAGTGTTTTAAGTCTCGTCTTAAGACCCACTTTTATTCTCTGGCTTTTAACACTACGTGAGTTGTGTGGTCCTCTGTATTTTCTGTGTTTTTAGTTTTTTTAATTTTGATTTCTATTTATTGTTTTAATTGGTTTAACCCTTAATAATTGTTTTTATTCATATTTATTTTTATATTGGTTTTATTTTTTATTCAGTCATTGGTGTATCTTAGGATAATATTTAAATAAATAAATAAATGGGTTGTACTTGTATAGCGCTTTTCTACCTTCAAGGTACTCAAAGGGCTTTGGCACTACTTCCACATTTACCCATTCACACACACATTCACACACTGATGGAGGGAGCTGCCATGCAAGGCGCCAACCAGCACCCATCAGGAGCAAGGGTGAAGTGTCTTGCTCAGGACACAACGGACGTGACGAGGTTGGTTCTAGGTGGGATTTGACCCTCGGGTTGCGCACGGCCACTCTCCCACTGCGCCACGCCGTCCCTTTGAAGATTGTTTTTAATATTGTTGTGCAGCACTTTGGAAACATTTATGTTGTTTAAATAAAGTGGAGGGCTTCACGGTGGCAGAGGGGTTAGTGCGTCTGCCTCACAATACGAAGGTCCTGCAGTCCTGGGTTCAAATCCAGGCTCGGGATCTTTCTGTGTGGAGTTTGCGTGTCCTCCCCGTGAATGCGTGGGTTCCCTCCGGGTACTCCGGCTTCCTCCCACTTCCAAAAACATGCACCTGGGGATAGGTTGATTGGCAACACTAAAATTGGCCCTAGTGTGTGAATGTGAGTGTGAATGTTGTCTGTCTATCTGTGTTGGCCCTGCGATGAGGTGGCGACTTGTCCAGGGTGTACCCCGCCTCCCGCCCGATTGTAGCTGAGATAGGCGCCAGCGCCCCCCGCGACCCCAAAAAGGGAATAAGCGGTAGAAAATGGATGGATGGAAATAAAGTGGATTGGATGTTGGAATACTGCATGACTGTAGCATAAAATGTGGAAAATGTGAAGCGTTACTTTCTGGCTGCACTGTTAATTGTCACGTGTAGCACTACTTGCGTGTTAACTTCTCATCATTTTTGCGTTTCAGTCTCAACACTCCCCCGGGAACAAAAATAAAACTGCTTGGAACAATCACGGTCCAAAATGGGTTCTTGCTTCTTGACGACTCCAAAATGGATGTTCTTGGTGGAGAGGTTGAACACATGGTGGAGAAATGGGAACTGCAAAGGGTGAGAGCGGATTTCTTCTTAAACTTTAGATATTTTAGCCTTTTTAACGGCTTGTTTGAATATTTGTTTCCTTAGATTGACATTTTAATACAGCTCTCTCATTCTTCCTGCAGAGTCTGGCCAAACACAGTAGAAATAACATTGTGGCAGAAGGTGGGCCGCCTCCTTTTGTGCCATTTGGCCAGGTAAGCTTAACCCTTATTAATCATCTCGAAGCCACATGTTCCCATTTTCAAATTCAGCTACAGTATAATGTCATTAAACATCTGCAGGGTTTGTCACTATATACGTGGCGGTGGAGGCGTGGTCAATATGACATCATACAAATGATATGACCATTTTGTTTCACAGTGAAGCATATATTTTCTTTAAAAAGGCAAAACAAATGTTTTATGTATGTATAAAAAACAATATTAGTGTTATTACCTTATTTTCCGTACCATAGGACGCACCGGATTATAAGTTGCACTGCTGACGAATGGTCTATTTTTTATATTTTTTGATACATTAGGCGCACCGGATTATAAGGTGCATTAAAGGAGTCAACCAATCAATCAATCAATGTTTATTTATATAGCCCTAAATCACAAGTGTCTCAAAGGGCGATTCAGGATGCGCAGTTTTGTGGGCAGTCTTATTTACGTGGCTCACCTTCGACAGCATCCTCTCCCCGTCATTTTTGTTGTAGCAGTGTAGCGTGCAAGGACGGGAGTGGAAGAAGTGTCAAAAGATGGCGCTAACTATTTTAATGACTTTACTTTACTTCAATCAATAACGGAGCAGCGTAAACAACAACGCCATGAAAAACCGTCCAACAGGAACTCTCTAATAACTAAAGTTCCTTGGGTGAATAATGTAAACTCACTACACCGGTATGTTTTAGCGCTTTCATGGGGAGTCTACTGACAGATATACAGTGGGGCAAAAAAGTATTTAGTCCGCCACCGATTGTGCAAGTTCTCCCACTTAAAATGATGACAGAGGTCTGCAATTTTCATCATAGGTACACTTCAACTGTGAGAGACAATGTGAAAAAGAAATCCAGGAATTCACATTGTAGGAATTTTTAAGAATTTATTTGTAAATTATGGTGGAAAATAAGTATTTGGTTAACCATTCAAAGCTCACACTGATGGAAGGAGGTTTTGGCTTAAAATCTCACATCCTTTTCTTAACACGGATCAATCGTCCTGTCCCTTTAGCAGAAAAACAGCCCCAAGCATGATGTTTCCACTCCCATGCTTCACAGTAGGTCTGGTGTTCTTGGGATGCAACTCAGTATTCTTCTTCCTGAAAACACGACGAGTTGAGTTTATACCAAAATGGATACATGGATGATACAGCAGAGGATTGGGAGAATGTCATGTGGTCAGATGAAACCAAAATATAACTTTTTGGTATAAACTCAACTCGTCGTGTTTGGAGGAAGAAGAATACTGAGTTGCATCCCAAGAACACCACACCTACTGTGAAGCATGGGGGTGGAAACATCATGCTTTGGGGCTGTTTTTCTGCTAAGGGGACAGGACGATTGATCCGTGTTAAGGAAAGAATGAATGGGGCCATGTATCATGAGATTTTGAGCCAAAACCTCCTTCCATTAGTGAGAGCTTTGAATGGTTGACCAAATAATTATTTTCCATCATAATTTACAAATAAATTCTTGAAAATTCCCACAATGTGAATTCCTGGATTTTTTTTTCACATTCTGTCTCTCACAGTTGAAGTGTACCCATGATGAAAATTACAGACCTCTGTCATCATTTTAAGTGGGAGAACTGACTAAATACTTTTTTGCCCCACTGTAAGTAAAAACTTTACACTACTTTATATTAGAAATGGAAACAGCGGCGGATGGATGTCCCGTAACAAGAATACAGAGAAAAAGAAGAAGCTTATCGACTACAAAGGCGGACGCGCGCACATGCAGATCCCAAATATATATATATATATATATATATATATATATATATATATATATATATATATATATATAAAATAAATACTTGAATTTCAGTGAATTCTAGCTATATATATATACTCCTCCCCCCTTAACCCCGCCCCCCGGCCAGCCCCGCCCACCTAACCCCCACCTCCTACCCCAATCTCCCAAAATCGGAGGTCTCAAGGTTGGCAAGTATGCATAAAAGGCAAAGATGTGCATTCTTGTCCCACATGATGATTGTGGGAAAAGTGCATTTTTCCTTTACCAATAACGGCAAACTGGGGTTTGATTTGGCTAAAACAATTGAGTGCATGTTTCAGTACAGTTCTGTCAGAATTCCTCCGTAATTACTCAATATTTTCAAATTGAAGAGCAAAATGTAATGTTTGAGGAAATGTAAAAGTAAAATTGTTCTGACGTGGTTTTGCAGAAGTGTGCCAGGAATGATGAAACCGACAGTGAAGAGCTCGACCAGAGGAAAACTCTTAAGAGCGTCGTAAAAATCACGGATGAAGACGACGACTTTTCAAAGCAGCGATCAGCAGTGATTGCTGAAGTGGCTAAAACCAAAGAGGTCTGTAGACCGTTGACTCTACCCTGACTTTTCATCAGGTGGCTGGTTGTGGATGAAAACAATGTGTACTCTATTTTAAAATGTCTTTGCTGCAACTACAACAATCATTCGTTCATTTTGAAATGTGTTATTGTTGCAAAACATCTAGAGGCTTACCGCATAATCATGTTTATTTACATTTGTTTCCTTGTTAGGGTCCCCGTACGTTTGGCGGAGGAGAAAACGCAGGAAGTAATTTGTCCAATTCTTACCGGGGCCGTGACCAGCATAGAAGGCGAGAAGATCGGGTTGAAAGATACGAAAGCAGACAAGATGCAAACTATCGAGACCTGGTGAGATGACTTAAGTTTTTGGTCAGCGTATGAAAATTAAGACCAGGGCTTACACTGATGGAGTAATTGTCGAGTGCTTTCAATGCTGTCATTTTGCGGTCGGAAAAAAACTTAGAGGGGAACATTATCACAATTTCAGAAGAGGTAGAACCAATAAAAATCAGTTCCCAGTGGCTTATTTTATTTTTCAAAATTTTACCCATCCCGGAATATCCCGAAAAAAGGCTTTAAAGTGCCTGATTTTCGCTATCTGTGAAGCCACCGTCCATTTTCCTGCGACATCATTCAGTGATGCCAATACAAAGAAACGGATCGCACAGCAAGATGTAGCGACATTAGCTCGGATTCAGACTCGGATTTCAGCGGCTTAAGCGATTCAAGAGATTACGCATGTATTGAAACGGATGGTTGGAGTATGGAGGCAAAAACGAAATTGAAGAAGAAACTGAAGCTATTGAGCAAATAGCTATTGACGCTATTCGGCCATGTCTGCCTTAGCATCGCCGGTAAAATGTGCAGACCAAACGTTCGGGACTTTCGCATCTTGTGACACTGGATCAACTTAAATCAGTCGATTGGTAAGTGTTTGTTTGGCATTAAATGTGGGTGGAGGGAAACACTGGATGCAAATATAGCTACAAATGTACATACAGCTAGCTTAAATAGCATGTTGGCATCGATTAGCTGGCAGTCACGCCGCGACCAAATTTGTCTGATTAGCACATAAGTCAATAACATCAACAAAACTCACCTTTGGGATTTCGTTGACTTTATCGTTGGAAATGCATCTGCAGGTTATCCATACATCTCTACGCCATGTCTGCCATAGCATCGCCGGTAAAATGTGCAGACACTCCGGCACATTTAATGGGGGTCTGGTGGCAGATTTCTTTGACTTTATCATTGGAAATGCATCTGCTTTCAGTGTCGCAGGATATCCACACAATCTTGCCATTTCTGTAGTAGCAAAACTTTCGTCGGCAAAGTGTGCGGAACAAACGACTGACCATTTCGTCGGATTTCCCGCACCCTCGTATTTTGAACCAATTTAGTCCAATTTCTTGACACTTTCGCATTTTTGGGCCAGTGGTGCAACTTGAATCCCTCCCTGTTAGTGTTGTTACACCCTCCGACAACACACCCACGAGGCATGATGTCTCCAAGGTTCCAGAAAACAGTTGAAAAAACTGAAAATAACAGAGCTGAGACCCGGTGTTTGTAATGTGTTTGAGAAAATGGCGGCTTTATTACCTATGTGACGTCACGTTCTGACGTCATCGCTCCGAGAGCGATAAATAGAAAGGCATTTAATTCGCCAAAATTCACCCATTTAGAGTTCGGAAAACGGTTTAAAAAATATATCATCTTTTTTCTGCAACATTAAGGTATATATTGACGCTTACATAGGTCTGGTGATAATGTTCCCCTTTAAATCATGGGTGATATGGCAGAAAACTGTATCACGATACAAGTGTTTTGATTGGTCTATATTAGGGTTCTCAAACTCAATTTATCTGGGGGCCACTGGACGCAGAGTCTGGGTGAGGCTGGAGATTTCTTAAAAATATATTTTTAAATGTCTTTATTTTTATTTTCAACACAAAATAAAATCAAAATATGAATAAACAAAATGAGAATTGTGCACTGCAACATTCTCTGTGCAATTAAGACACGTCGGGGTGCCGCTGTGCTCAACAAAGAAATATTGCATCTCCCACTTTTCCTGGAATTGTCTTTCTTTGCACATCACTAACCTTTCTCATCACTGCAGGCTTTGAAAAACACATGTTTGGGGTTGTGGAATATATTTGTACTTAGCTGACGCACGGAGAATAATGTTATTTCCGCAATGTGTGTCGTTCCGCTTTTCCTTTCGACAGCAACACGGTGGTTGGCGGATAATAGCGAGTGCAAAAAAGTGACAGCTCCCGGGGTGTTATCCGGCGTCGTATAGAAATATATGTAGTGTTCATCGTGTGAGGCAATGCAAATTAAATAATAAAAAAAACTAATAACGGTTTGAATTGGTCCAGGTTATTAGGGACTGTTAGTACTGACGGACAGGTGTCGCAGTGTGACTGCAGCCAGGCATGTAAGAAAACCCTCGTCTCCATGGCAACGTCTCTGTCCCTTTCGCTCATTTGCCGCGTTTCCACTAATGCAGAGGTAGGCAACACAGAACGTTGAATGAGCCGTTTTGGACCCATTGTTGTTAAGGCGATTGCCTTAAAGGGGAACATTATCACAATTTCAAAAGGGTTAAAAACAATAAAAATCAGTTCCCAGTGGCTTGTTGTATTTTTTGAAGTTTTTTTTAAATTTTACCGGTCTCGGAATATCCCTAAATAAAGCTTTAAAGTGCCTTATTTTCGACTCTCTGCGAAGACACTGGCCATTTCCCTGTGACGTCACACAGTGCTGCCAATGTAAACAAACAATGGGAATACCACAGCAAGATATAGTGACATTAGCTCGGATTCAAAGTCGGATTTCAGCGACTTAAGCGATTCAACAGATTACGCATGTATTGAAACAGATGGTTGGAGTATGAAAATATTGAAGAAGAAACTGAAGCTATTGAGCGAATAGCTAGTGACGCTATTCATAGCCATAGCATGGCCGAATAGCTGCGTTAGCATCGCCGGTAAAATGTGCGGACCAAACGATCAGGACTTTCGCATCTTTTGACACTGGAGCAACTTAAATCCGTCGATTGGTAAGTGTTTTTTTCGCATTAAATGTGGGTGGAAGGAAACGTAATATAGTTGCAAATGCATCTACAGGTTATCCATACATCTCTGTGCCATGTCTACTTTAGCACCGCCGGTAAATAGCATGTTAGCATCGATTAGCGTAGCATGTTAGCATCGATTAACTGGCAGTCAACATTAACAAAACTCACCTTTGGGATTTTGTTGACTATCGTTGCAAATGCATTTGCAGGTTATCCATACATCTCTGTGCCATGTCTGCCTTAGCATCGCCGGTCAAATGTGGAGACACTCTGGTACATTCAATGGGGGTCAGGTGGCAGATTTCTTGCCAGTGGTGCACCTTGAATCCCTCCCTGTTAGTGTTGTCACACCCTCCGACAACACACCGACGAGGGTTCCAAAAAATAGTCCAAAAAACGGAAAATAACAGAGCAGAGACCCGGTGTTTGTAATGTGTTGAAAATGAAAATGGTGGGTGTGTTACCTCGGCGACGTCACATTCTGACGTCATCGTGTCCAGCGCGATCAACAGAAAGGCGTTTAATTCGCCAAAATTCACCCATTTAGAGTTCGGAAATCGGTTAAAAAAATAGATGGTCTTTTTTCTGCACCAGCAAGGTATATATTGACGCTTACATAGGTCTGGTGATAATGTTCCCCTTTAACAACAAATCGCTGCGGGAAACCCTGGGTTATATTTTGATATCATTTTATCACCCAGTTTAAATGCGTTGTAAATCTGTCAAGAACGATGGTGGGAAGTTTACACCCCCTTATTTCTTTCTGTTAAAAGCAATTAGTACTTTGTACCTTGTCATCACGCATGTCATTATCACCACAAATGAGGATTCACCGTTTAAGAGGCTTTGTACTCGTCGTTTATAAGTGAACATTACTCTGACAAGCTCGACGCTCCTTCTCTCGCCAGGTGGACGAGCGCGCCCTGAGGACCATCATGGAGATGGGCTTCCTCAGGGACGCGGCCCGACATGCCTTGATGGACAACAACAACAATCTGGAGGTTGCACTCAACAGCCTTCTGACGGGAACCTGCGACAGCAGAGCTCCCCCTGTGGTCGCCGACAAGCCTCAGCCCCGAGGTTTGTGTTGGACAAACAGGATCTGAAATTCAATAAATGGTCATTGAGGAAGAAAAGGGGTTATTCAGTCGTGGTCAAATGTTTACATACACTTGTAAAGAACATAAGGTTAAAGTTAAAGTACCAATTATTGTCACACACACACGAGGTGTGAGGAAATTATTCTCTGCATTTGATCACCCCCTGGGAGGTGAGGGGAGCAGTGAGCAGCAGTGGTGGCCGCACCCTGGAATCATTTTTGGAGATTTAACCCCCTTATGCCAACCCTTGATGCTGAGTGCCAAGCAGGGAGGTAATGGCTCCTATTTTTATAGTTTTTGGTACGACTCGGCCGGGGGTTTGAACTCACAACCTACCAATCTCAGTCATGGCTGTCTTGAGTTTCCAATAATTTCTACAACTCTTATTTTTTTTGCTATAGAGTGATTGGAGCACACGTTTGTTGGTCACAAAAAACATTCATGATGTTTGCTTCTTTTATGAATTTATTATGGGTCTACTGAAAATTTGAACAAATGTGCTGGGTCAAAAGTATACGTACGGCAATGTTAATATTTGCTAACATGTCCTTTGGCAAGTTTCACTGCAATAAGGCGCTTTTGGGAGCCATCCACAAGTTTCTGCTTGAATTTTTAACCACTCCTCTTGACAAAATTGGTACAGGTCAGCTATATCTATTGGTTTTCTGACATGGACTTGTTTCTTCAGCATTGTCCCTACGTTTAAAGGGGAACATTATCACCAGACCTATGTAAGCGTCAATATATACCTTGATGGTGCAGTAAAAAGACCATCTATTTTTTTAACCGATTTCCGAACTCTAAATGGGTGAATTTTGGCGAGTTAAACGCCTTTCTGTTTATCGCGCTGGAGGCGATGACGTCAGAATGTGACGTCGCCGAGGTAACACACCCACCATTTTCACTTTCAACACATTACAAACACCGGGTCTCAGCTCTGTTATTTTCCGTTTTTTTGACTATTTTTTGGAACCTTGGAGACATCATGCCTCGACGGTGTGTTGTCGGAGGGTGTAAAAACACTAACAGGGAGGGATTCAAGTTGCACCACTGGCCCGAAGATGCGAAAGTGTCTGCCGCCAGACCCCCATTGAATGTGCCAGTGTCTCCACATTTGACCGGCGATGCTAAGATAGACATGGCACAGAGATGTATGGATAACCTGCAAATGCATTTGCAACGATAGTCAACGAAATCAAAAAGGTGAGTTTTGTTGATTTTGACTGCCAGCTAATCGATGCTAACATGCTACGCTAATCGATGCTAACATGCTATTTACCTGCGGTGCTAAAGCAGACATGAAACAGAGATGTATGGATAACCTGTAGATGCATTTGCAACTATATTACGTTTCCTTCCACCCACATTTAATGCGAAACAAACACTTACCAATCGACGGATTTAAGTTGCTCCAGTGTCAAAAGATGCGAAAGTCCTGATCGTTTGGTCCGGCTAACGCAACTATTCGGCCATGCTATGGCTATGAATAGCGTCAATAGCTATTCGCTCAATAGCTTCAGTTTCTTCTTCAATATTTTCATACTCCAACCGTCTGTTTCAATACATGCGTAATCTGTTGAATCGCTTAAGTCGCTGAAATCCGACTTTGAATCCGAGCTAATGTCGCTATATCTTGCTGTGGTATTCCCATTGTTTGTTTACATTGGCAACACTGTGTGACGTCACAGGGAAATGACCAGTGTCTTCGCAGAGAGCTGAAAATAAGGCACTTTAAAGCTTTATTTAGGGATATTCCGAGACCGGTAAAATTTTGAAAAAAACTTCAAAAAATACAACAAGCCACTGGGAACTGATTTTTATTGTTTTTAACCCTTTTGAAATTGTGATAATGTTCCCCTTTAAATCAGGACTTTGGGAAGGCCATTCTAAAACCTTCATTCTAGCCTGAATTAGCCATTCCCAAGACCCACTGATGATTTTAGGTTGTCCTGAAGAATTTAGAGGCAATCATCCTTTTTCATTATCCCATTTACTCTCTGTAAAGCACCAGTTCCATTGGCACCAATACAGACCCAGAGCATTATACTACCACCACCATGCTTGACGGTGAGAATGGTGTTCCTGGGAATAAAGGCCTCGCCTTTTCTCTTCCAAACATATTGCTGGGTATTGTGGCCAAACAGCTCAGTTTGTGTTTCATCTGACCATAGAACTTTAGTCCAGAAGGTCTTATACTTGTCCATGTGATGTGAGATGAAACAAAAATTGAGATGTTTGGCCACAATATCCAGCAATATGTTTGGAGGACAAAACACAATTCTGGAAAACACAATAGTCCAGGATTTGACTCACCCACTGCACCATAACCTGGGCAATTTAAGGCCTGGGGGCCACATGCGGCCCGTTAAGCATTTCAACATGGCCCGCCGGACAGATTGAATACCGGCCCCCAGACACCGATATACCAGTGACCGATATACCGATATACAATCAGACATTATTGTATTAGTGTCCCTAAAAATAGATATACCGGCCCCCAGACACATTTTTTTCTCTAAATGTGGCCCACCAGTCAAAGTAATTGCCCAGGCCTGCATTACCCCAACACCAATACATCATCCCACTACCATCAGAGCGCAGGTACAGAACTATCAAATTCCAGAGGGCCCGCCTCGGGTAAAGCCTTATCCCTGCAGCTATAGCTGCCCTAAACACCTCTCTGACCAGCCTGTAAATGTGTTGGTCATGTATGATGTCCTTTTGTTATTTTTGTTCCTGATGTGTAATGTCTATTGTATAAATCAGTGGTCCCCAAACTTTTTGTAGCTGCGGACCGGTTTTGGTTACTTTTTTAATAAAGAAATACAATGATATGTGCTTACGGACTGTATCCCAGCAGTCTGTATTGATTTATATTGATATATAATGTATATATTGTGTTTTTTATGTATTAAGTATTATTAGTATTATTTTTATTTTTTTATGTGCGGTGGTTGGGGACCACTGGTTTAAATGTACGACGGTGAAAATGAATTTCCCCAACGAGGACCAATAAATATAAATCTAATCTCAAAGGTGAGGCCTTTGATCCCAGGAACACCAGGCCTACCGTCAAGCATGGTGGTGGTAGTATTATGCTCTGGGCCTGTTTTGCTGCCAATGCAACTGGTGCTTTACAGAGGGTAATTGGGACAATGAAAAATAAATGGGTTGTACTTGTATAGTGCTTTTCTACCTTCAAGGTACTCAAAGCGCTTTGACACTACTTCCACATTCACACACACATTCACACACTGATGGAGGGAGCTGCCATGCAAGGCGCTAACCAGCACCCATCAAGAGCAAGGGTGAAGTGTCTCGCTCAGGACACAATGGACGTGACGAAGTTGGTACTAGGTGGGGATTGAACCAGGGACCCTCGGATTGCGCACGGCCACTCCTCCACTGCGCCACTGCTACCACTATTACTATTATTACTACTACTACAAATACCGATACCACTACTACCATTAATACTACTACTATTACCACTACTACTACTACTCCCTATTTTATTATTACCACTAATTATAATACTATTACCACTACTATTAATATTACTACTACTACTACTATTACCACTACTACTACTACTACCACTATTATTAATACTACTATTATTACTACTACTACTACTACTACTACTACCACTATTTCCAACAAAACTACTACCAGCACCGCCATTAATACTAGTATTATCACTACTACAATTACGACCACTACTACCATTACTAGTACTATTACTATATACTAAAACTACTACTACAACTCTTTCTCCTACTGTTACCACTTATACCAATATCACTACTATTAGTATCATTACTACTACTACAACCACTTACTTTACTATATAATTACTAGTAGTACCACTACCACCACTACCACTATTACTACCACTAATACTGGTAGTACACTACTACTAGTACCACTACTACCACAAGTACCTTCATTGCAAGTTTCCTGCTGCAGGTTTTCCAGAAGTTTCTTCCCAGCTGCTGGTCATTAAGTAGGAGTGCAGAACAGGCGCCGATCTTCTCCACCAATCTTGCACTTCCTCTGATTGCTGATTTCATTCGTCCTCTTTTTAAAGGAGGATTACCTTCAAATATTTAGGCCGGAGGTTGGGTCTTGGGCGCAGTTGGGTGTTCCAACAGGACAATGACCCCAAACACACGTCAAAAGTGGTAAAGGAATGTCTAAATCAGGCTACAATTAAGATTTTAGAATGGCCTTCCCAAATTGCTGACTTAAACGTAAGGACAATGCTGAAGAAACAAGTCCATGTCAGAAAACCAACACATTTGGCTGAAATTTTTTCAAGAGGAGAGGTCAAAAATTCAAGCAGAAGCTTGTGGATGGCTACCAAAAGCGCCTTATTGCAGTAAAACTTGCCAAGGGACATGTAAGCAAATATTAACATTGCTGTATGTATACTTTTTGTATACCTTTTCTATTTCTGAAATACTTTCTGTAGCCCAGCATAAATGTTTTGAGTAACATTTAATCAAACATATTCTCATGATTTTGTATCCGTGTTGATGTGAACTTAAATATGTTTGATTAATTCTTGAGCAAAGACTGTTTTTAGGTATGCACTGCTCAGAAATATATAGATATGTCACTCATTATTATGATGTTTTTTTGTGGGGGTCCGCAGGCAGAGGTAAGGGAAGAGGTCGGTCCAGGAATGATGGCGAAGAGGAGTGTCCTGGAGGAAGGCCCTCAGCGCCAAGCACTCTTTTTGACTTCCTTGAATCCAAGATGGGAGTTTTTTCCATTGCTGGTGAGTAAAAAGGTCCCAGCCAACAAGTTACGAGTTGTATATTTTTCCACTATGATACCTCTTGTGCCTCGCCTTATTATCTTCTGGGAGATGCCTGGTGTCATTTCCAATAACAAAAAACTTGCTGGTTGAATAAAAGCAACTTCAAGTTAAAATTTGATATGAGTATGAATAACTTTGAGCTTGATAGTAGAGGTGAAACTCAAAAAAATGTGAATATCGTGCAAAGGGTTGTTTTTTTCCTTCATTTAGATTTATAAGGTGGTGTGGGTTCTCCTGGCCGACAGATCTTCGGGAAACCGGTAGATCTTTTGAATCAAGTCTTTATATTTTTTCATGCAGCGATTGCTTTCCAGCAATATGTTTTCCTTCTCAGTCTCGCGTGTCTCACCCTCGCTCCAACTCCAACTGCCGTGTCTCGCTCCGGCTGCTGCTAATAAAGGCGACAGGTGATTAGATAACAAGGTCCACCTGGGCCATCTACTCACCCGTCGCTGTCTTCGAGGCCGGTCCTTGCACACCGTGTTCCACAATGACATAGGCTCAGTCCCAGTGTCATGTGTTAAATTACCTTTTTAGAAAGCTGACACCTACCCCAAACGGCAGCTTATGGTTGACAAAAAGTGATTCAAAGTAATATTTTGATATTGACACGTCTCAGGGTGTTCTTGTAAATTATGAACAGGTGAGATGTGCCAATATCAAAATATTACGTTGCTATTATTTTTTTTTTTATTTTGTTTGGGAACAAAGAACAGTTAACATTGTATGTAGCTTTTAAACAAAATGAGGTTTTAGCACATTAGTATCAGTCCTTTACAGTCACATTAATACCATAGAAATAGTCAACACCTTCATTTTTTGGACATGATAAAGGCTTAAATAAAAAATCCCTACAATAACCTTGAATACAAGTGTTTATCTGACATGTAATTAGTTGTGGACAGAATAAGCCCTCGCAGTGCAGTTTTAACAAGCATGTGTGCTCATGCGGCTGAAATACATTTTTGGCAGGGACAACTCTGGAAAAAAAAATGTAATGCCCCACAGCTTATGAGAACCTTGAATTTAAAATCTCAGAAAACACGGGGGTTTCAGAAACCCAACATCAAAATTATTACAAACTGGAATTTGCAATTCCGGAAGCTGCCAAACCGGCGATTTCCATGAGTGGAACTGAATTGTTTAAATGTCCAGGGTGAGTGGGGGGTGTAGGTGTTGGAACAGTTTGAATTTATTGCGAAATGTGAGATATGGAGATGTTTGTATATTGCCTCTTCATTTTCAAGGGGGGTAAAATCCTGGTAATTCCAGGTAATCAGGGATTTTTCCAAGACGGGAAACATGCTGGCCAAAATGTCCAGGCTGAGTGGAGTGTGTGGATGTTGGAACGGTTCAAATCGGTCGAGAAACGTGGGATTAACAGAAGATTGTATATTTCCCAATCTTTGGCAATGGAGAGAAAATTCCGGGAACTTCGGGAGAGAGAAAACATGTTTTGCGTTCGCTATATAGAGTAGTGTGAGTGGGCGGTCGAAAGGTCGAATTCATGTTTAAAAAATGTCTTGAGAATTTAGAGCATTGAATATGTCCAATCATTTGAATGGGAATTTTCTGGAAATGTGGTATTTTCGGGAAAATCTGGAATTTTTTAAAATATGGACACGAGCTAGGGCTGGGCGAAATGGCCTTCTATTAATATTTCGATATGTTTAAGCCATGTCATGATACACAATATATACATCCATATTTTACCTTAGCCTTGAATGAACACTTGAATGTTTGTGCCAATAACTGTTTAATAAATACACGTTTGCTCTATTGACTTAGTTGTGATTTCCTTCTCTGCGTAAAAGTTTAAAATGAGCATATATTAATGCAGGCTAATTAGCTACTAGCGTGACGTTAGCTCACTGTGCGGCGTGCGTGTGAGTGTGTCTTACGGACAGCAAAGCCCTGTCTGTCTGATAGAAAGACAAGCAATATTTACCTACAGTTAAAAACTAAGTTATTTCACTTGACTTTTTTCTGTGTTGATTGAGCTGTGTTGAAGCAGCAAAAAACATTATGTTTTAATGAAGAGTTTCTGTCTCTGATAGTTTATAAAATAATATAAGTGCATCATAAAGCCTACATGAACTCCATGGTGTTCAGAGATGAATAGTCTCTCCAATTGCTATTGTACTATTTTTTTCAGCTATAGTTACATTAATCATTAGTAATGAAGCAGCCTAGTTTTGAATGGCAGGGTCCCTGCTATCACATATTGATGAAAATATAACATTTACATAATAAAAATCAACTACAGGCTTCCCAAATGCTGTAATAAATTAAGCAGAGAGCCCAAATGGGACAAGCGGTAGAAATGGATGGATGGAGTCCCACTGGGTGTGAGTTTTCCTTGCCCTTATGTGGGTTCTTCCGAGGATGTCGTAGTCGTAGTGGTTTGTACAGTCCTTTGAGACATTTGTGATTTAGGGCTATATAAATAAACATTGATTGATTGATTGAGTTGAGCATATGTCAGCATGTGGACCCACTTTTAACTCTTTTTTTTCAAACGCTTATTGCAAACGCTTACTAACAGTAAGTCATTTATTTCACTTTGTAAGTCATTATTTTAGTATCTCGGGTAACTAGGACTGTTTTGTTTTTACTTTACGGAAACAATATTGACATAAATATATAGCGGAAAACACAACCCAAAGTTGTAGGCTTCTTCACGCGACGAAGCCGGCCTACTTCACCACAGTCTGTAGTCTATTGCCCCCCCTCCAAGCTATGGTGGCAGCGACGAGGTGTAGACGTGATCCTTACACCCACCCACCCCCTTCCCCGGTTCCCTCCCCCTGGAGATTCACCACCTTAACTAACACATTTTCTGGTGGAAACACTGGCACTTCTTTACAGGATTTCCCCTCTTTTATTAAATTCTTAATCAAAGAACGCTCCTCCCCTGGACAGTGTCTTCAACGACCCTTTTAGTAAACGATTCAGTTTCACAGAATCGGCAGCATGTAAGTCATGCCTGTTGGGTCTGTGGGTTTTCTATACCTTTACTAAATATTCTAGAAACTTACTTGCAGTTTAAAAGTTCTAATTCCAACAAAAAGACTGATTTATCTTGCAAGGGATGTGAGACCACTGTTATTTTTTAACACAACCGTATCTGTCGTCGCAACATATTCTGACTGAGTGTGCTTCATGTGTTTCAGAGCCAAAGACTCAGGCTTCTCAACGACATGATGACAGAGCAAATGTCCATGGCTCGGACTACTACTCCAAAGATGCATCTAACGCCAGGTTCTCGTCAAACAACGATCCTCGTCAAAGAAAGAACGACAGGCCACCGCGCTTCCACAGAGACATAGACTTTCCCAAACCAGGCCAGGAGACCTTCTCGAACTGTACGACCTCCCAAACTTCATCAGGCCAGCACTGGAAGGGACAGGATAGGTCGTCACGGGGAACATTTGACAGGCGGAATGACAGGAGAGACGTGGACGACGAGCAGGGATTCGCCTCGGCCTTCACTCGCTCCAAGGAACCTCAACAGCAGGGTGAATCAGCCGGGTCTTTTTCCCAGCGGTCAAGAAACTGCGATGGTGCGAACATGGCTGGACCATCCGTCAGGAGGGGGACAAAGGACAATGCACCCTCATCTAAACCGACCAACCCTTCTGAAAATGACCCCAACCCAAACAGCTTCAGAAGAAAAGGAAAGACTGAGCGACCAAACTACTTTGACCATCAAAGGGACAGCGCAGTGCCAAACTTCAAAGGAGCAAGTTTAGGAATACCCTGTGAAGTGGAAATGTCACAGGATGCTCAGTTCTTGACAGGGGGTCCGTCTAATTACCAAAATGGAGATGTGGTACCCAAAAGAACTGGGCCAATCAAGCCGATGAATACATCTGGTCCTGCCCACAGGGAGCAACCTCCAAAGAGGAACACTCTCAATAATCCAGCACCCAAAGCAAAGTCTTGGCAAGGTAAAGGCCAAGGTCCGAGAGAAGGTCCAAGGTCAGAGAAAAGCTATAATATTGATCAGGCTTGGAAGTCTGGAGATCAGTGCCTCGCTTTGTACTGGGAGGACAAAAAGGTATGTATCACGTATGTATGTCTTACTTTACTTACACGCCCCTGAATTGAGAATGTCTCCCAAATTACAAATAGGTTACATGAATTGCAACTCAAATTGAAGGGAAATTTTGCCTAAACTTAAGTAAGACCAGATTTTTTTTTGTGCATTCTAAGTCATTAAATTTGGCAAGTACGAGGTGGCTAACAATATAGCTAATGGGAGTACACTACTGCGCCCATAAAGGCCTCTAGAAAAACATCCCAAAACCACCAACAATACTCCATTTACATGTCGTGACCTGAATATTAATCTCAATATTAAGTATAATACTTCGCTAATACTTAAAGGGGAACATTATCACAATTTCAAAAGGGTTAAAAACAATAACAATCAGTTCCCAGTGGCTTGTTGTATTTTTTGAAGTTTTTTTCAAAATTTTACCGGTCCCAGAATATCCCTTAATAAAGCTTTAAAGTGCCTTATTTTCGCTATCTTCGAAACCACTGTCAATTTCCCTGTGAGGTCATACAGGGCTGACAATACAAACAACATGGCGGTTACCACAGCAAGATATAGCGACATTAGCCCGGATTCAGACTCAGATTTCAGCGGCTTAAGCGATTCAACAGATTGCGCATGTATTGAAACAGATGGTCGGAGTATGGAGGCAGATAGCGAAAACGAAATTGAAGAAGAAATTGAAGCTATTGAGCGAATAGCTATTGACGCTATTCGGCCATAGCATGGGTGTACCTAATGAGGTGGCCCATAGCATGGCTGCCTTATTAGCATCGCCGGTAAAATGTGCAGACAAAACGATCAGGACTTTCGCATCTTGTGCCACTGGAGCAACTTAAATCCGTCGATTGGTAAGTGTTTGTTTCGCATTAAATGTGAGTATCTGGTTTCAAATGTACATACAGCTAGCGTAAATAGCATGTTAGCATCGATTAGCGTAGCATGTTAGCATCGATTTGTGTTCGACATGAACACAAACAAAAGAACTGAGAAATTAAAATAAAAAAGTAATAATATCAATTACAATAAAGTAAGTAGTGCAAATAAGGTGAAAACAAATACTGAACGTGGCTAGTCGCCTCACAACACACAAGAACTTAAGTGAAAAAGAAAACACTAGTTATTAAGCAGTTGTAAAAATGAACACAAAACAAAAGAACTGAGAAATTCTTATCGTTATTTTAGTGCAATAAAATACTTAACAGTTTACAACCAAGACATTAAGTCGCACTGGAAACGCACGCGCGTGTGTGTGTGTGTGTGTGCGTGTCCGAGTGAACCTCGGAGCGAATTATACTGATGTGTGTGCGCGAACGCACTAAGCGTCATGTTAATTGTATTTGTTTTATTTTATTTTGGGTTGAAGATGAATTTTTAAAGTGTTTTTAAATCTCGTTCGCGACCCATCACTAGGGAGGATGGTGGAGTGGTGAGGAGCGCTGCGCTCATTTTTTTTTAAAAATCGGAGTGATTCACTTAATTTGGTGAAGTATCGATACCATCACACCAGTATCCATACGATACCAATACTCACCAAGTATCGATACTATCGATACTTGGTATCGATACGCCCAGCTCTACCCGGCAGTAATTCAAGGCAGGCGTATATTACATGCCCGGCGGCAATTCAAGGAAATACGGTATATATATGTATATATATATATATATTAGGGCTGGGCAACGATTAAAAATTTTAATCGAAGTTAATCGCACTATTTCTTCGATTAATCGCCATTAACTGCATTGTATACGCAAAGCCCAATAATGAATTCAAAAGTAGTGTGTAGTGCACCTTTATTGGAATATTCTCCCACATGAACAAAAGCGCCAAAACATTTGTTGTGCAAACACAATTTAAATCAGTCCTTGTTAAACAGTAGCAGTTGAATAGCATATTTTATGAAAATCCACTCAAAAAATGTAAATACAAACATTTAAGCTCATTACTACCACTGCCAGGGTATTTAAGTTATCCTGTTTGTTATGGAAAATAAATATAATCTACATACAAATCTCTGAGCCACAATCATAACATCTGAACAGGCAATTAATGAGGTAACAGCAGAAACATTTTTTTTATCAGGGTCTCATGTTTAAAAAACGTATATTATAGGTAGTGGGCTGTTTTAGGGAATTTTTGATCAAATTATCCGTAGTAGCAATATTAATAATGTTGTGTTTATTCTGCGTAGTGCACTTAAAATAATTATGACCATATCTAGGAATTGATATGTTGGGAATTTTCCGATTGTTTGCTTGGTGCTTTGATAAACTGAATGCATCATATACATGGTACTATTTGTGATGTTATGAGCCAGGGAAAAAAAGAACTACCCTACCCAGCATGCAACAGGAGTGACGAGCATGCTCGGTAGCCCGAGGTTGTGTCGCCATGACGGCATCTTGTATGTTGTGATATGCACGCTCTGAAAGTAAACGTTAAGAACTCAGCCAACACTCCTCGTCTGCATTATTCATAAATAGACAGACAACACAAATACTCCGCTGCTTCACAGGCCGCTGGATGTAGCCGGCAAAGTATTCCCATGCTAGCTAGCCGCTCTAGCAAGCACGCGTCATTCAGTCCAAAACGGCCCGATCTATCCACATCCAGAATTGCCTGGCGGTCGTAAGTGATCCCGGAGTGACCACGCTGTAAGCCAGCCATGAAATTTGCAGAATTGTCCGGTATTTTTGCCAAATGTTCCATCTTTACCAAGAGCCCCTCGACGCCGAAGTACATCCGGGAGATGCCATCTTGTTAAGAAAAGGCGTTAACAAAATAAAAGCATGTAAACAACATACGCAAATGTGCGATAAAATAATTGTCGGCGTTAATAGATTGATGAGTTAACGCGTAATTAACGCATTAATTTGCCCACCCCTAATATATATAAATATATATATATATAGAATCAATCAATCAATCAATCAATGTTTATTTATATAGCCCCAAATCACAAATGTCTCAAAGGACTGCACAAATCATTACGACTACAACATCCTCGGAAGAACCCACATATATATAGAAAAGAAATACTTGAATTTCAGTGGGGGTTTTATTTACCCATATACACACACATAAAAGTCTGATCTACAAAATGTGCAGGCAGCACACCCCTTCCCCTTCGAGCTGTCCTGGATGAACTGAAATTATTTTTTCCAATCATTTTGGAACTTGCAAGCGTACTTCTTTTTCTTACTCGTCGTCGCCGTGTCTCTTCTTCGTTCTTCTGCTTCGTCTGTTATTTTTTTCGGACATTACTACTTGCCGTAGTTTTGAAGCAATGCATGATGGGAATCCGGATGATGTGTGTCAGTGTCTTAACGTGCCGGCTGGAATAAACACAGGCTGAGAAATAGCTCCGTGCCTGCCAACTTTGTGGGTTATAGATAAACCTATGGATAACGGAGACATATATAATAGTCTCCTTTTCAGGTGCGAGTGGACGCTAAAAGCACACCCCCAATATTGTTGTCCGGGTGGAAAGCGGGAGAAATTCGGGAGATTTTTGGGAGGTGCACTTAAAATTGTGAGGGTTGGCAAATATGCTTATCGGATATCTCTAATGTTAATTTTAGCATGCTATAATTCTAACGTTAATTTGTGCTAGGTGCCAAAATATGAACCTGAAAAATGTATTTAAAATGCTAGCTTGCTTACGTTAGCATGCATCAAGTACCAAAATGTGACCCAAAAAATGTGCTTAAAAATCTAGCATGCTAATATATTCGAATGCTGACGACTGTGCCCAGTTACTTAAAAAAATAAAAATAAAAAAGCTGCGAGCCACAAAGTCCACCGGGCCGCACTTTGGACTCCACGTTAGATGCCGGTCTCAGTGTTGATGGTGTTGTTGTTGCATTTGCGGTAAGGAAATTGTCTCCACCCTAACGTGTGCACATGTCTTCCCCTGCACTCGGGAAGTTCTACCATGCCAGAATAGATGCTGTGCATCCATCAGGCTCTACGGCCGTGGTCGTATTTAGTGATTATGGCAACTGTGAAGAGGTCCTCCTCCATAACATCAGGCCTGTTACTGCTGACGTCTCGGTAAGGAGAAAAGAAATCATGAATGAAGGTGGGAATTGAATTCATCAGCAAAATCATGTCTGCTACTTAACGATGTAAAAAAAAAAAAAAAAAACATGCATTAATGGTCAAATAGTTGGGAGTCGACTCAGAAATAACGTCTAACGTCCCGACTTTACCACAGGAAGAAGATGATGCGTACTATGACAGCTCGCTTGAGTTTCGCCGTGGAGGAGACGGCCAGCCGAGGCGCACGAGGCCCACACAACAATATTACCAGCCTCCCAGAGCGCGGGATTGACGTCAACATTTTACGGCATGGTAAATGAATATGACGTCGCTCCTCGAGTGAGGTTCTCTCTGTAAATGTTGCTGTTTATAACTGGATGACCTTTGCTCCCACTGTGTTTTGAATGAGATAAACACTTTTCAGAATGACTTTTTATCCAGTCTATAATTGATAACATCATTTCTGCATCATCGCCTTTTGAAATACAGAACCTTCATATTACGGCTGGGTGACATTGCTTTTTTTAAATATTTCGATATTTTTTAGGCCATATCGCGATACACAATATCAATCAATCAATCAATGTTTATTTATATAGCCCTAAATCACAAATGTCTCAAAGGACTGTACAAACCATTACGACTACAACATCCTCGGAAGAACCCACAAAAGGGCAAGGAAAACTCACACCCAGTGGGCAGGGAGAATTCACATCCAGTGGGACGCCAGTGACAATGCTGACTATGAGAAACCTTGGAGAGGACCTCAGATGTGGGCAACCCCCCCCCCTCTAGGGGACCGAAAGCAATGGATGTCGAGCGGGTCTAACATGGTACTGTGAAAGTTCAATCCATAGTGGCTCCAACACAGCCGCGAGAGTTCAGTTCAAAGCGGATCCAAGACAGCAGCGAGAGTCCCGTCCACAGGAAACCATCCCAAGCGGAGTCTGATCAGCATCGTAGAGATGTCCCCAACCGATACACAGGCGAGCGGTCCATCCTGGGTCCCGACGAGCGGTCCAATCTGGGTCTCGACTCTGGACAGCCAGTACTTCATCCATGGTCATCGGACCGGACCCCCTCCACAAGGGAGGGGGGGACATAGGAGAAAAAAGAAAAGAAGCGGCAGATCAACTGGTCTAAAAAGGAGGTCTATTTAAAGGCTAGAGTGTACAAATGAGTTTTAAGGTGAGACTTAAATGTTTCTACTGAGTTAGCATCTCGAACTGTTACCGGGAGGGCATCCCAGAGTACTGGAGCCCGAACGGAAAACGCTCTATAGCCCGCAGACTTTTTTTGGGCTTTAGGAATCACTAATAAGCCGGAGTCTTTTGAACGCAGATTTCTTGCCGGGACATATGGTACAATACAATCGGCAAGATAGGATGGAGCTAGACCGTGTAGTATTTTATACGTAAGTAGTAAAACCTTAAAGTCACATCTTAAGTGCACAGGAAGCCAGTGCAGGTGAGCCAGTATAGGCTTAAAAGGATCAAACTTTCTTGTTCTTGTCAAAAGTCTCGCAGCCGCATTTTGTACCAACTGTAATCTTTTAATGCTAGACATGGGGAGACCCGAAAATAATACGTTACAGTAATCTAGACGAGACGTAACAAACGCATGGATAATGATCTCGGCGTCTTTAGTGGACAAAATGGAGCGAATTTTAGCGATATTACGGAGATGAAAGAAGGCCGTTTTAGTAACGCTTTTAATGTGTGAGAGTTGGGTCGAAGATAATACCCAGATTCTTTACCGAGTCACCTTGTTTTATTATTTGGTTGGCAAATGTTAAAGTTGTATTATTAAATAGAGGTCGGTGTCTAGCAGGACCGATAATCAGCATTTCCGTTTTTTGGGCGTTAAGTTGCAAAAAATTAGCGGACATCTATTGCTTAATTTCATTAAGACACGCTTCCAACTGACTACAGTCCGGCATGTTGGTCAGCTTTAGGGGCATGTAGAGTTGGGTGTCATCAGCATAACAGTGAAAGCTAACACCGTATTTGCCTATGATGTCACCCAGCGGCAGCATGTAGATGCTGAAGAGTGCAGGGCCAAGGACCGAACCCTGGGGAACTCCGCACGTTACCTTAACATAGTCCGAGGTATATATCTGGATATTTTGACTTTGCCTTGAATGAACACTTGATGCATATAATCACAGCAGTATGATGATTCTATGTGTCTACATTAAAACATTCTTGTTCATAATGCATTAATATATGCTCCTTTTAAGCTTTAATGCAGAGAAGGAAATCACAACTAAGTCAAGTGACCAAAAATCTATTTATTAAACAGTTATTAGGCAGTGGCACAAACATTCATGTCATTTCCAAAAGAGAAAGTGCAAGATTGTCAAATACATTTTAAAGGGGAACATTATCACAATTTCAAAAGGGTTAAAAACAATAAAAATCAGTTCCCACTGGCTTGTTGTATTTTTTAAAGTTTTTTTCAAAATTTTACCGGTCCCGGAATATCCCTAAAAAAAGTTTTAAAGTGCTTGATTTTCGCTATTTGCGATGCAACTATCCATTTCTCTGTGACGTCACACAGTGCTGCTATTGTAAACAAACAGTGGCGAATACCACAGCAAGATATAGCGACATCAGCTCGGATTCAGACTCGGATTTCAATAGCTTCAGTTTCTTCTTCAATACTTTCATACTCCAACCATCCGTTTCAATACATGCGTAATCTGTTGAATCGCTTAAATCGCTGAAATCCGAGTTTGAATCCGAGCTAATGTCGCTATATCTTGCTGTGGTATTCCCATTGTTTGTTTACATTGGCAGCACTGTGTGACGTCACAGGGAAATGGCCAGTGTCTTCGCAGAGAGACGAAAATAAGGCACTTTAAAGCTTTATTTAGGGATATTCCGAGACCGGTAAAATTTTGAAAAAAACTTCCAAAAATACAACAATCCACTGGGAACAGATTTTTATTGTTTTTAACTCTTTTGAAATTGTGATAATGTTCCCCTTTAACGTCATGCCCAGGACACAATATTAATGATAACCGCGGTAAAACTCCAAGACGGTTAGTATTACCGTTTAATATTAAAATGATCCAAAAACCATTGTTGATAACCACACTTTGATAAATTTACAGACTGTCGAGCGCAGAGGTGTGCAAATTTTTTTGCCCTGGGGGATGCATTGAGATACAAAAAATTTGTTGAGGAACGACGACATGTAAAGTAACTACCGTATTTTCCAGACCATAGGGCGCACTACAGAGGAATGGTCTATTTTCGATCTTTTTTTATATATAAGGGAGTGGAAGAAGTGTCAAAAAACAGAGCTAACTGTTTTACTGACATTTAGACTTTAGTTGACTGCGTGGCGCAGTGGGAGAGTGGCCGTGCCCAACCCGAGGGTCCCTGGTTCAATCCCCACCAACTACCAACTTCGTCACATCCGTTTTGTCCCGAGCAAGACACTTCACCCTTGCTCCTGATGGTGTTGGTTAGCGTCTTGCATGGCAGCTCCCTCCATCAGTGTGTGAATGTGTAAATGTGGAAGTAGTTTGAAAGCGCTTTGAGTACTCTGAAGGTAGAAAAGCGCTATACAAGTACAACCCATTTATTATTTACTTCAATCAATAACAGAGCAGCATCTCTACATCCGCCGTGAAAAACCATCCGACCAGTACTCTCTAATAACTAAAATTCCTTGGGTGAATAATATAAACTCACTACACCGGTATGTTTTAGCGCTTTCATTGCGAGTTTACTGACAGGTATAAGTAAGAACTTTACACCACTTTACATTAGAAATGGCAACAGCGGAGGATGAATGTCCCATAACAAGAAGACTACAAACCACAAGGGCGGACATGCGCAATTTTTCAGGACATATGCAGATCCCAAATACAGATCAGCAGGTACCAGAAGGTAAGAAAAGTTGCTTTTGCATAATATTGCGAAACAAAATGCCAGATAATATATATGTCTTACCTTATACACACACACCATAATAATATGTTGAAGGACAGTACAAACCATCAAGCTTACCAAAGTCCTACTAAAACATTTTGATTAGATTTTTGGGCGCTGTGTGTAATGAATGGAACATATAAAATGTTGGTGTTTACTTGAGTCATATTGCAGTCTACATGTATCTCTTATGTGTGACTGCCATCTACTGGTCACACTTATAATTTCACCATGTACCAAATAAAATTACTCCGAGGTCGGTAAGTGCAACCAAATTTATTTCGTACATTAGGTTATAAGGCGCACTGTCGAGTTTTGAGAATATGAAAATATATTAAGTGCGCCTTATAGTTGGGAAAAATACGGTAAACGGACCTGATATGGAACCCTGAGGTACACCCTTTAATAGAGGGAGGAAAGACGAGAAGGACCCAGCAAACTGGACGCATCGGACAGGTAATTACAAAACTACTTTGTTGCATGTGAAGTTTGTCCGATACATATCTGATTTTTATCCACAAAGGAACGCAGCCTGGGTCGAATTTGCAAAAATCTCGACTTCCACTTTCACAAAAAATCCAATACAGGTCACATTTTGGCGACAAAAAAACCCCAAAAAACCTGGAACTGTACCTGCAGTCTGAACAAGTACATTGAAATACATAGAATTAAATAGAAGCCGATAGAAAGCAACATCTTCAACAAATGTTTCTCGACTCATCTGTTTTTTTTTTAATCAGCTTTTTTCCTCCAAATCTTGTGTGCTTCCCTAAAAACCCAGAATGTCCTCACTTCTGTGACATCCACAACTCTTAAAGGGCTTGACCGCATGCAGAAAGAAAACAAAATTAAAGCTGCAAGCAGCGATGGACAGGACCGACTTTTGCTGGTGTTTCCTGCCTTTATCCAGACAACATATCTTTACCTGCACATTACCTACCTTCTCTGTATCCTGGAGTCAAACCGATGCTTCTTTTTTTCACCCATACACGCTGGTGCTTCCTGCCATCACCCAGTCAACATATCTTTACCTGCACAGTACCTACCTTCTCTGTATTGTGAGGCCAAGCTGGTCCTTCCTGCTATCAAGCGGCCATCTTGAGACGGCAGCATTTGAAGGCTCGTAAAATCAAAACGGGAGCAGTTAGAGAAACTCTTTGCGCATCTTTTAATCAGAAGGATTCAATCTCTTTCTTGTGCTAGTTTGAAGCCGACACAACAAACGCGCTCAGAGGAGATAATGTTTGAAAAAAGGTGACGGGTTTTGACAAAACTTTTGTTTTGAAGGGGTAATTGCCAACTTCCTGTTGATTGTTGCTGAAGGATGTTAATGAATGAAATGTATATCTTAAGTGAGACCTACGTAGAGGTTGTTGTTTCATGTCTCTGTGACATATCTACCGGAAGTTACAAGCAGTTTTGTCTGTTTTGTTCCTAGGACCAGTTTTGTCTGTTTTATTCCTAGGGGGCGCTAGAGCGCAATTTTGAGTTTTGGGGTTTATTTTTTTATTAGATCGCAATTGTTGCCGGTCCTGATGTGTGTGTCCAGTTTGGTGAGTTTTGAAGCATTTTAAGGGGGTCAAATTACAGCTCAAAGAGGCAAAAATTACATTTTTTAGGAAACTTTTGTTTTGAAGGGGTTTTTGCCAACTTCCTGTTGATTTTTGCTGAAGGATGTGAGTGTATGAAATCTAGGTCTAAGTCAGACCTACATAGAAGTTTTTGTTTCATGTGTCTACGATAGAGATTGCGGTCTCATCCGCGGGTCGGTCGGTTGACATGACGAAAAAATAGATTTTAATTAGATTCGGGCGGGTGGCGGTTGAACCATCCGGAGACAATTGATATACATGGTTCTGGGATCGGTATCCTTTGCCATTCAAAGAGCCATTTAGGACCTGTGTCATAAAGCAAAGAAGTCAATAGCAAACGCTATTATTGTCTTGAATGACTGCCGGCAGTCACCCAGATATTAAATATTAGTGCGTGCTATGAAGCCTTTGGCTTTGTCGCCTTCTACAACATGTACGATCAGCAACATGTCGTGAGTGGCTTCCGCGGCAACACATGCACACGACTGCAAGGCATACTGGGTGACACAGAGTACACTAATGGTTGTGATATAAACAATTTTAACACTCTTAGTAATATGCGCCACGCTGTGAAGCCACACCAATTAAGAACGACAAACACATTTCGGGAGAACATCCTCACAGTAACACAACATAAACGCAACACAACAAATACCCAGAATCCTTTGCATCCATGACAAACCCTGACTATTTTATACACCCCGCTAGCAGCAACCCCCCGTGCGTCGGTAAGTTGGGCGGGGTTGGGGGTGTAAAATATATTCAGGCTTTGTCATGAATACAAAGGATTATGGGTATTAGTTGTGTTGCGTTTATGTTGTGTTACTGTGAGGATGTTCTCCCGAAATGTGTTTGTCAATCTTGTATTGTGTGGCTTCACAGCGTGGCGCATATTAGTAAGTGTTAAAGTTGTTTATATCACAACCATCCGTGTACTCTATATTACCCAGTATGCCTTTAAATCTCATACGTGTGATTGCGGAAGCTGCACACAACATGTTGCCGGACCAACAATCGGTTCGTACATGTTGTTGAAGGTGTCTAAGGCAATGGTTTCACAGTACGCCACATTCTTGTCATCAGGATGAACGCTATTGAATAGTCTCGATAATGTTAGCGGTTCCAATTGACTACATTACTCTGTGAAACAGTTTTAAATAGCTCTGTGAGTGCTAAAAGTGGCCAACCTCTGATGAAATTCGGTGGGTGGAGGTGGCGGGGTTTGGGTTGGTTCGGGTGGACAGCGGGTGGATGATGATTTTGGTGATGCGGATGATATAATTGTCTATCCGCGCATCTCTAGCCTACGACATTCCTAACGGAAGTTACAAGCAGTTTTGTCTGTGTTTTTCCAAAGGGGCGCTAGAGTACAATTTTGAGTTTTGGGTTTTGGTTTTTTGATTAGATCGTAATTTTCGCCAGTCCTAATGTGTGAAATTTGGTGAGTTTTGAAGCATGTTAAGGGGCTCAAATTACAGCTCAAAGAGGCGGCGGAATAATAATAATAATAATAATAAAACCTTAAAAATACAATAGGGTCCTCAGTCCCAAAGGGACATTCGGTCCCTAAAAAAAACCGAGCCTTAGCACTGATTTTGATAAGCTGTAGATGTGAAGGTTCCTTCAACACAAGCATTTGAAATAAATATTTTACGTGGCACATTTGTCGCATTTTTTAATCATAATAAAACCAGGCCAGAAGAACCGACCACGTTGTCCATTTTGCTCATCTGAGGCCAACTCATTTGTCTTGTTCTTTGAAGCAAATCCCACATGTAAGGCAATCTCTGGCCCCTGTAATGGAGACGCTCGCACTGCCGAGATATCATTTTGCACGTTACAAAGGGGAATGTTCCGGAAGCGTCGCTCGCGGCCCGGCGTCCGGCCCGCTCACGTCCCGGCGCTGTGTGCGGGGACAGCTTTTACACACGGACGCGGTCTGCCCGTGGGTCCCAGTGACACTTAGACTATTCTGTGTCACTGCTCCAATGGATCTGCTTTGTTTTCCAAGCCGGGCGCCCAGTCAACATATATTAATAATTAATGGCTGGTAATATGGAAACCTATCTGAGGGGAACTGAAAGGGAAGCTGTTGAAAGCATTTGGGCGACTGATTATGGCGTTGATGTTTATCAAGTACAGATTTTCAATCAGACCAACAATATGTGGCTAAAGATCGGAAGTCAGGTGTTTTTTCCCCGTTTTTGTCCCAAGATGATCAATCTGGCCGTCTTGTGTGTAAACATTTGGGCTGTGAATCTTTAGGCACTTTTTAACCATAGATTTTCGATTCAAAATGATTCTCAATTCCAAATCAATACTTTTTTAATAACCTTTGGTGCCAGTGCAGTAACAACATTCATCCATGAAATAGACAAACAGCTCTGGTACATGTCTACATTACTTAAAAGAAAACTGGTTTTGTTGATTAATATTCATTTCAAATATTTAGTAAAGTGGCTGGAGAGGACAGATTTTGTTGGGGAAAAAAAAAATATATATATATATATATATATATATATATAAGGCGGCGACTTGTCCAGGGTGTACACCGCCTTCTGCCCAAATGCAGCTGAGATAGGCTCCAGTGACCAAAAGGGACAAGCAGTAGAAAATGGATACATGTATATATATATATATATGTATGTGTATATATATATATATATACACATATGTATGTATATACATATATATATATATATATATACAGAGAGAGAGATACATACATATGTATGTATATATCATTCATCCATCCATTTTTTACCGCTTATTCCCTTTGGGGTTGCGGGGGGCGCTGGCGCCTATCTCAGCTACAATCGGGCAGAAGGCGGGCTACACCCTGGAAAAGTCGCCACCTCATCGCAGATGTATTTATATATATATGTATGTATATATATATATATATATATATGTATATATACATATATATATGTATATATATATATATGTATGTATATATATATATGTGTGTATATATATATATGTATGTATAAATATATATATGTATGTATATATATATATATGTATGTGTATATATATATATGTATGTATAAATATATATATGTATGTATATATATATATATGTATGTGTATATATGTGTGTATATATATATATGTATATATATATGTATGTATACATACAGTATGTATATATATGTATGCATATATGTATGTATATGCATGGATATATGTATATATATTTATATACATATGTATATATATATTTTTTATATACACATATGTATGTATATATACTGTATATATATACTTACACATATGTATGTATAAATATATATATACATATGTGTGTATATATATATATAAATATATATATATACATACATACATATTTATGTATATACATATATATATATATATTTAGATACATACATATGTATGTATATATATCCATCCATCCATTTTCTACCACTTATTCCCTTTGAGGTTGCGGGGGGCGCTGGCGCCTATCTCAGCTACAATCGGGCAGACGGCGGGCTACACCCTGGTCAAGTCACCACCTCATCGAAGATGTATATATATATATATGTATGTATATATATATGAATGTGTATACAGTATATATGTATGTATGTATATATATGTATGCATATATGTACATATATGCATGGATATATATATATATATACACACACACGTGGACAATCCTGAAGAAACAAGTCCATTTCATAAAACCAACAAATTTAGCTGAAATGCACCAATTTGGTCAATAACATTGCAGAGTTGCTCACGTTTTCAGTAGACCCATAAAAAATTCATAAAAGAAGTAAACTCCATGAATGTTTTTTTGTGACCAACAAAGCATGTGCTCCAATCAGAGTTGTATAAAATTTTCTAAATATATTTTTGATTTTTTTTTTTTTGTATCAACTAAGAGTCGTCACGTATAAGAATTGCGATGTATTCCCCATGATTAATATCTCCAGACAGTCTATGTCAGGGCCAACATGCTGATGTGCTTACAGACTACTACATCATTCATATAAAAACTTTTGAAAATAGTGGAAAAAAAGGTTTTCTACTTAACATCGTCGCAACCCGATAACCCTCAGAGCTCCAACGGAATGCTTTTTATGCTCCCTTCCCCTCATGGACATCCTTCTGCTCTGCTTGCTGGTTTCCCACCCGCCTGCCTCTCTCATGCCCATTCATAGCGGCTCTTTCATTATCCTCTGCTAGGCACCTTTGTGGCTGCGATACCTGAACCTTGTGATCCCACTGCATGTGTCTTTTCTTACATCATTTCTACATCAGCCCCGACAACACAAACCCTCTCTCTCTACCTCTCCAGAACAAAAAAAAAAACTAAACCAGAAAGGAGCCGGCCATTAAATCTGAATAGGATTTTCAACTCCACCTGTCAGATTTCCATAATATCATTTCACGCGTCTTCATGTAAGTGAAACACATCTGTTGCATGAGACCGACATGCAAACAAGCCACTTCACCTCCACGCCATGTTGGCATCTCTCGGCAAATTCTATTTGAATTGCAAAAATGGCTCTCAGGTTGTCAACTTTGTGACAAAGACACATTTGCATACCAGCTAGCCGCTGTGGGGGGCTCCATCGGTGGGTCTTAAAACTTTTTTCACCAAGTACCGCCTCAGAAAGAACTCTCCAAGGGCCACCGCCATGACCCACAGTCAAACACAGTAGCGTAGTAGGCCCAAGTATTCATTAATAATAAGGCAGAGTTGTTTTTAACAAGTTAATATTGTGGGCTCCTCAAGTTTGATCAGTCATAAAAATGTAAAAAAATCTATCATATATATATATATAAATATATATACAAATATATATATATATATATCATCCATTTTTATATATATATATGTATGTATATATATGTATATATGTATGTATATGTATATATGTGGATATATATGTGTATATATATATATATATACATATATATACACACACATAAAACCCCAAATCGGTGAAGTGAATTTAATTATATTTATATAGCGCTTTTTCTCTAGTGACTCAAAGCGCTTTACATAGTGAAACCCAATATCAATTTTTTTTTACAATTAAACCAGTGTGGGTGGCACTGGGAGCAGGTGGGTAAAGTGTCTTGCCCAAGGACACAATGACAGTGACTATGATGGGGGATGCGGGATGAAGTCGTCACGTTGTGTAAATGGTAAATAAAAACAGAATACAATGATTTGCAAGTCCTTTTCAACTTATATTCAATTGAACAGACCGCAAAGACAAGATATTTAACCTTCGAACTCAAAAACGTTATTTTTTGCAACTATTAGCTCTTTTGGAACTTGATGCCTGCAACGTGTTTCAAAAAAGCTGGCACAAGTGGCAAAAAAGACGGAGAAAGTTGAGGAATGCTCATCAAACACTTATATGGAACATCCCACAGGTGTGCAGGCTAATTGGGAACAGGTGGGTGCCATGATTGGGTATAAAAGCAGCTTCCATGAAATGCTCAGTCATTCACAAACAAGGACGGGGCGAGGGTCACCGCTTTGTGAACAAATGCGTGAGAAAATTGCCAAACAGTTTAAGAACAACATTGCTCAACCACTGCGATGAGGTGGCGACTTGTACGGGGTGTACGCCGCCTTCCGCCCGATTGTAGCTGAGATAGGCACCAGCGACCCCCAAAGGGAATAAGCGGTAGAAAATGGATGGTTGGATGGATTTCTCAACCGACTATTGCATGGAATTTAGGGATTTCACCATCTACGATCCGTAATATCATCAAAAGGTTCAGAGAATCTAGAGAGATCACTGCACTGTAAGCGGCAATGCCATCCCCCAGGCGGCACGGCATCAAAAAGCCACGTCAGTAAGTAAAGGATATCACCACATGGGCAGAAAACCACTGTCAGTAACTACAGTTGGTCGCTACATCTGTAAGTGCAAGTTAAAACTCTTACGGCGGCATAGCTCGGTTGGTAGAGTGGCCGTGCCAGCAACTTGTGGGTTGCAGGTTCAGTTCCCGCTTGTGCCATCCTAGTTACTGCCGTTGTGTCCTTGGGCAAGACACTTTACCCACCTGCTCCCAGTGCCAGCCACACTGGTTTAAATGTAATTTAGATATTGGGTGTCACTATGTAAAGCGCTTTGAGTCACTTGAGAAAAGCACTATCCATCCATCCATCCATCCATTTTCTACCGCTTATTCCCTTTCGGGGTCGCCGGGGGGCGCTGGCGCCTATCTCACCTACAAATTTGTAGCTGAGATAGGCGCCAGCGCCCCCCCGCGAAAAGCACTATATAAATATAATTCACTTCACTTACCATGCAAAGCCAAAGCCATTTATCAACAACACCCAGAAACGCCGCCGGCTGCGGCTTTCAAAACGTGCGTCTCTAGATCGGTGGTTCTTTTTCCACCAAGTACCACCTCAGAAAACACTCGGCTCTCCAAGTGCCACCATAATGAGCAACATTCAAATACAGTAGCACAGTAGGCCCAAGTATTCATTAACAACAAGTGTATTCAATATTTTTGGCCCCCCTCAAGTCATAAAAATAAAATAATATATATATATTTTTAAATTATTATTATTATTATTATTCAATGCCTAAATCTATAAATCAACTGCAGTTATCAAATTAAAAAAACATAATTAATGTATTATGCCCTTTTTGTCCCAAAAAAAATGCAAAAAGTAGTTTACCTTGAAAAATGTCAAAGTGTAACATTCGCCACCTTAATAACAACATGTTCATACCTTAAAAACCATAAAAGGTTAATACCTTAATAACCGTAACTGCATAATGTTTTGGGGCAGTCTCTCTCAGGTCAACATGACCTCCCTGCAACCCCATAACAACAATATAATCCCGTGATAGGACCAAAGTTTGTCCGAGCGTCCAAGTTGAGTGTTATGATGTGATCCGCAGCAGAGGTCCAGCACTTAATGAGCCAGGTGCAGCTTGTCCGGCAGTAATTGCTGTTTTCCCTGGGGCACCGGACCGTGGTCTACACCTCAAAACACTCCGCAGACGCAGGTTGCCGAGCGCCCGGGGCGATGCTGGGAACACGTGACCACGTAATGGTCGGACCGGCCTTTAGACGGCGCGGACTAAAGGAGAGTGATGAGTCGGCGCTGGGATATTGATCTGCGGCCCCTGCGAGATGTGAGCGTACGCAGCAGTCAAGCACCGCTCGGTCACTTTTATGGGCCCGCTGTTGTTGCTTCACGCTCACATGTCTGATCAACAACTGCTATTGACTCCGGGATTTTCTTACACTTTCATCTGCTTTGTGTCAGCACAAATATCCTCTCAACTTTCTTCACATTTAACCTCAATTGGAGCAGAGGTCCGCAAACTTTTGGACTCGGAAGCCGCATTGAGTTTTAAAAATTTGGCCAGGGGCCGAGCTATATATGTATGTATGTATGTATGTATTTACAGTATGTATAGATATACGTATGTGTATATATATATATATATGTATAATATATGCATTTACATATATATGTATGTATATGTGCGTATATATATAGATAGATAGATACATCTTTGTATGTATATATATATATAGATGTATATATATCTATAGATAGATATATATGTATGTGTATATATTTGTTTATATACATACATATGTATGTATATGTACATATATATGTATGTATATATAGATATGTGTGTATATATATGTATATATAAATAGATATATGTATGTATATACATATATGGATATATGTGTGTATATATATGGATATATGTATCTATGTATAGATATATATGTATATACATATTTACACATACATACATATATACATACATGTGCGTATATATATATATATATATATATATATATATATGTATGTATATACATATGTATGTGTTTATTATACATATATATGTATTTATATATGTATGTGTATATATAGATGTATGTATATATAAATATATGTATATATATATAAATATGTATACAGTATATATATGTGTGTGTATATATATATATATATATATATGTGTGTGTGTGTGTGTATATGTATACACACATATATGTGTATATATATGTGTGTGTATATATATTTATATATATATATATATACACATATGTGTGTATATATATATGTTTGTGTATATATATATGTGTGTATATATATATATGTGTGCGTGTATTTATGTATACACATATATATGTGTATATATATATATGTGTGTGTATATATATATATATATACACATATGTGTGTATATATATATATATATGTATGTGTATATATATGTGTGTATATATATATATGTGTGTGTATTTATGTATACACACATATATGTGTATATATATATTTGTGTGTATATATATATATATGTGTATATATATGTGTGTATATATATATATGTTTAAATATACATATGTATATAGATATATGTGTGTGTATATATATATGTATGTATATATATTTATATATATATGTGTGTGTGTGTGTGTATATATATATATATATATATATTTATATATATATGTTTAAATATACATAAATATACATTTACATATATGTTTAAATATACATATGTATATAGATATAGCATGTAGAATAAAATGATGTAAAAAAAGTTTTTTTTTAAATAATATATATTTTTTTTTAACTTGGGACTTCCCACGAGCCGGATTTTGGACGTTGGCGGGCCGTAGTTTGGGGTTCCCTGCATTAAAAGAACATCTGCTTAAATCCAAACGTTTCCCACTGAAGGCTGGACAATGAAAAATAACGCAAGGAGCCATTTTTTTTATATCTTTCATTTTCAAAACCATCATATGTGCAGTCAGGATCAAAACCGAAAGTTAACTAAGCGTTTGTCTCCGCGCGGTCATTTTTCTCCCTTTGTCTCCTTCCTGGAACCTAAATGAGATACAGAGAGTTTCTACTTCTGTGTTTCCTCTACTAGTGCCCATGCTCGGAAGTCAGCTGGGGTAGGCTCCGGCTTAACCGTGGCCTTATTGAAGACGAGCAGTGGACGTCTTGTTTGTTTTCTCATTTCATTCAGTTTGTCGCAACTTGGCAAAAGTGACGGAGGCAGGGTACTTAAAAGTTGGCCGGGCCTTCACCCCGACTTCCAAGCACCGTTAAAACCAGCCTTTCAAGGACCTTGAAAGGTGCATCTGCTTTGTGTGTTTGGACACGGCGCTGCCATCACAGCGGGCGGCGAGCGTGACCCATCGCACCGTGACCACGTTTTGCTCATCAAAGGAGGCCCGAGGATTTGGACGCGTGCTCGCCGTGGCGAAGAGAGAGCGCTTCTGTGAGGAGAACCTTTTGCGTCTTCAAGCTGGGAAATGACACGGAGGGAGCTATCAATTCCCCCCGTTTAGAATCCTAATAGATAGGAGAATAGCAATTACTTTCAAAATGCTGCTTGCTTATGATTTAGTTGCTTTTGTGTAAAAAGAAACTTTTTCTGTCAGGCAAGTGACCACTGGAATGCAAACTTTCGTCTTTTTTTTCACATTTGTGCTACATTTGCCCTTTTATTTAATTATAAATTGAATTATAAATGATCGGTTCTTCGACACAATAGATGTCCAAATGTTGATTATTTCCTTATGTTGAATAAAGTAGTAATGCGGCATTAATGCCAATGTCCTCTTAAACCGGAGGTGTCGCCGGAGTCTTCCATCTGGCCCCCGAGTGCATTCAGCAGTTGAGCGGTGTTCTCGTATCGTACACAAATAGTCTTATATTGTCTGGCCAACCAAAGTAACTCGAGTCAGCGGCCATTAATTGTACGTCAATGCGAAATTTCGTGCACAGCATTTACTTATACACCCCAATCCAAAATAAGTTATTTGTGTAACGTTTCATTCAGAAAAAAACTTCACCATCGTTAGATAGTATAATAGTATAATGTGCAGTTATTCTCTGTAAATTGCATTTTATGATGTGTATATATATATGTATATATATATATACATATGTATATATATATATATATATATATATGTATATATATACATATATATATATATGTATATATATATATATATATGTATATATATACATATATATATATATGTATATATATATGTGTATATATATGTATATGTATTATTCTCTGTAAATTGCATTTTATGATTATATATATATGTATATGTATATATATATATGTATGTATATATATGTGTGTGCATATATATATACACATAAGTGTATGTATGTATATATGTGTATGTATATGTTTATATGTATATATTTGTGTATATATGTGTGTGTGTATATATATGTATATATAAATGTATATGTATACATTTATATGTATATACATATGTGTATGTGTGTATATATGTATGTATATATGTGTATATATATGTGTGTATATATGTATATAAATGTATATATATACACATTTATATGTATATAGATATGTGTATGTGTGTGTATATATAAATATATGTGTGCGTGTATGTATATATATGTATGTATACACACATATATTTATATGTATGTGTATGTATATATATGTTTATATGTATATTTTTGTGTGTATGTATATATATGTATATATATGTTTATATGTATATTTTTGTGTGTATTTATATATGTATATATATATGTGTGTGTATGTATATATATGTATGTATACACACATATATATGTATTTATATGTATGTGTATGTATATATATATGTTTATATGTATATTTTTGTGTGTATGTATATATATGTTTATATGTATATTTTTGTGTGTATTTATATATGTATATGTATGTGTATATATATATGTGTGTATGTATATGTATATATATGTTTATATGTATATGTGTTTGTACATATATATACATGTGTATATGTATGTATATTTATGTGTATATATATATATAGATATATGTATGTGTGTACATATATGCGTATATATATATATATATATATATATATATATATATATATATATACATATCTATATCAATTAAAAATCAAATAAATAATATATATATATACATATATATATATATATATATAATTTTAATTGTATTTTTTAATTTTTTTTAATTTATTGGATTTTTGTTTTTGCTTGCCTTTTCAATCATGAACGCTCTATCAAAAACACCATTTTGAAAATTCCAGGAAACATGGACGTTAAGAGCTATTTTTTCCGGTAATTGTAACGTTGCTACTCAAGTAATTAAAAAAAACAACTATCAAATCTAAATGATTTTTTTTTTTGGTTCACTTAACTAATAATTTTCCTTTTTATTTCATGCATCTATGACAAATAGCATTCTGTTCTTGTTTTTGAAGTTCACTTTACAAAATGGCGTTATTGGCCAGTCAGTTCAAATGTTGTCTTCTGTTAAAAGTCTTTGTGGCTTGTGCATCCCTTTGAGACACTTGTGATTTAGGGTTACATATATAAACATTGATTGATTGATTGATTGATTAAAAGTCCGACAAACGTGCATCTTTTGCGAGTGTTGTGATTAGTACAAAACCCAAACCCGGTGAAGTTGTCACGTTGTGCAAATGCGTCCGAGCAACGTTATCATGGACGCCCCTGCTTATTACAGCAAGACAATGCCAAGCCACGTGTTACAAGTGCGTGGCTTCATAGTAAAATAGTGGGGGTACTAGACTGGCCTGCCTTTAATCCAGACCTGTCTCCCATTGAAAATGTGTGGTGCATTATGAAGTCTAAAATATCAGAAGGGAGACTCCGGACTGATGAACAACTTAAGCTGTACATCAAGCAAGAAATAATTCCACCTGAAAAGCATAAAAAATAAGTCTCCTCGGTTCCCAACGGTTACTGAGTGTTGTTAAAAGGAAAGGCCATGTAACACAGTGGTAAAAATGCTCCTGTGACAACTTTTTTGCAATGTGTTGCTGACAAAAAATTCTGAGTTAATGATGTAGAGAGGCGGAGCCGGCAAACGAGCAGCGGGGTAGGGCACGCTGGAGCCCTGCCCAAGATGGCGGGAAGGAGGCGGAGAATGCGGCTGAGCGGAGAGGCAAGGTGTGCCGGGAGCGACGCTACGAGCGAGATCAGGTGTGTGGCTCGCACACCGGGAAACAATTAACATTTCTCCTTACGCTGCATGAAAGCAGAGAAGAAGAAGAAGACGATGATGTTGATGATGAATCAGAACATGATGATGATGAAGAAGAGCATGACGATGACGATGATGATGAAGAAGACAAAAAAGACAAAGAAAAGGTCAAAGAGGACGAAGAAAACGACAAAGAAGGAAAAGACAAGGAAAAAGACAAAGATGAAATGGAAGAAGAAAATGAAGAGAAGACAGGTTGCAGTCTTCATTTCAAAAAAGGGAGGGGGGAGTAGGCTCAGCCGGTCGGAAGCCCGGCTTGCGTCTGGCGATGGAGGTTTGTAGAGAGGCGGAGCCAGCGAACGAGCAGCGGGGCAGGGCACGCCGCAGCCGTGCCCAAGAGGGCGGCAAGGAGGCGGAGAATGCGGCTGAGCGGAGAGGCGGGGCGTGCTGGGAGCGACGCTACGAGCAAGATCAGGTGCGTGGCTCACCCACTGGGAAACAATTAACATTTCTCCTTACGCTGCATAAAAGGGGAGAAGGAGGATTGATCGGGGCAGAAGGAGTTGGAGAGCCTGCAACGAAGGATGAAGAGCGGCAGCAACAAAAGCATTGAGCAGACAAGAACAACGACGACGGCTGAAAAGCGATCCAACCCGGCAAGAAAAAATCGAGAGTCAAACCTGTTCAAGCGATCATGCCCTTCCTGAGTGGTCCATGGAACCCAAGCGACAGGGAAAGTCGTTCACAATGATTATTTGCAAAAAAAAAAACAAGTTTCTTAGTTAAAACATTACATATCTTGTCTAATCAATTGAATACAAGTCGAAAAGGATTTGCAAATCATTGCATTCTGTTTTTGTTTACCATTTACCACTGCTTTTGGGTTTTGTATTATTTGGTGAGTAATTTTTTGGGGGACATCCTAATAGAGCCAGCTTCAGGACTTCTGCCTCGGCTCAAGTTTCTCTAAACCCTGCCATATTTTCAGAGCTTTGAACTCCTTTGAAGTCTCCTTGAAGTTTGAGCTTCTTAACCACGCGTTCATCGTTAAAAGACCTTTTTAATGATTTAAGATGTCTTGGAGACGCTGGGCTCTGAGAATCTTCTGGTTTAGTGGGACGGCGTGGCGCAGTGGGGAGGGTGGCCGCGCGCAACCCGAGCGTCCCTGGTTCAATTCCCACCTAGTACCAACCTCGTCACGTCCGTTGTGTCCTGAGCAAGACACTTCACCCTTGCTCCTGATGGGTGCTGGTTGGCGCCTTGCATGGCAGCTCCCTCCATCAGTGTGTGAATGTGTGTGTGAATGGGTAAATGTGGAAATAGTGTCAAAGCGCTTTGAGTACCTTGAAGGTAGAAAAGCGCTATATATACAACCCATTTATCATTTATTTACTGAAGACGCCGCACCGATCCACCCGTCGACCTCACGATCCACTCTTCCTTCACTTGTGAACAAGACTCCGAGGTACTTGAACTCCTCCACTTGGGACAGAGTCTCCTACCCAACCCTTTTCCGGGCGAGAACCATGGACTCGGACTTGGAGGTGCTGATTCTCATCCCAGTCGCTTCACACTCGGCAAAGATCCTGGCCAGATGAAGCCATCAGGACCACATCATCTGCAAAAAGCAGAGACCTAATCCTGTAGCCACCAAACCGGATCATCTCAACGCCTTGACTGTTCAGCACGTGTTACAACAGTGTGACTTCGTAAAAAAAGAGTGCGGGTACTTTCCTGGCCCGCCCGCAGTCCAGACCTGTCTCCCATAGAAAATGTGTGGCTCATTATGAAGCGTAAAATACGACAGTGGTGACTGTTGAACGACTGAAGCTCTACATAAAACAAGAATGGGAAAGAATTCCACTTTCAAAGCTTCAACAATTAGTTTCCTCAGTTCCCAAACGTTTTCAAAAGAAAAGGTGATGTAACACAGTGGTGAACATGCCCTTTCCCATCTACTTTGGTATGGGTTGCTGCCATGAAATTCTAAGTTAATTGTTATTTGCAAAAAAAAGTTAAGTTTATGAGTTTTAACATCAAATATGTTGTCTTTGTAGTGCATTCAATTGAATATGGGTTGAACATGATTTGCAAATCATTGTATTCTGTTTATATTTACATCCAACACAATTTCCCAACTCATATGGAAACGGGGTTTGTAATTGAACATAAGTTGAAAAGGATTTGCAAATCATTGTATTCCTTTTTTTTTACGTGCCAACTTCACTGGTTTTGGGTTGTGTACATATACACCAGGGGTGTCCAAAGTGTGGCCCCGGGGGCCATTTGCGGCCCGCAGCTAATCGTTTATCGGCCCGCCACACATTCTACAAAAATTGCAAAATTGACATTATTGCAAAAATAAACAAAAAACATTGTAAAAAGTGGAATGAGGTGAAATCGGATGAGAAAAAGTGGCAATGTTGACACAAAGCTGCCATGCAGGCGGTTTTCCCCCCCTTTGTCTTTATTTTCTTTTTTTTTCCATTGCTAAAAAAAATGAAAAATCTATGTTATAATTAATTATTACTTAAAAAATGATCACTCTAAAATGTTTTATGTGAAAAAAATATTGCACATGTTGTGTGGTTGCCATATTAAAACGTCAAAGTTTTGACCAAAGAGCATAAAACAAACAAAATAATAGTTCAAACTTAAAATCCACAGATATATCGGAAGTTGATCTTGAAATTTAAGTGTTAAAAGTAAAAAAACACTAATAAAAAGGCATCACTTTATGAGTGGGGAACCTTTCGGATCTCAAATATATTTAGTAGGATTTTATTTAACTTTTCACTGTGATTACTCAAAAATATTAAATAGTTAAAATCAATGGTGTCCTGAATTATTGATCTTTGAGGGCTTTAATAAAGGAACTCTCCTGAAGGAGTCATGTAAACGGCTTTCTGCCGCCATTGTGTGGGTTGCGTGGACCAGTGGTCCCCAACCACCGAACCGTGGCCCGATTGGTACCGGCCGCAGAAGAATTGTTTATTAAAAAAAATGTATATACATTTTTTTTTTTTTAAATTAAATCAAAATAAAAAAAACAATATACACTTACAATTTGTGCAAAAACCACAAAAACCTCCCTTTTTCATGACAACTCTCTCCTTTGAGTCACACATTAAAAGCGTTACTAAAACGGCCTTCTTTCATCTCCGTAATATCGCTAAAATTCGCTCCATTTTGTCCACTAAAGACGCCGAGATCATTATCCATGCGTTTGTTACGTCTCGTCTGGATTACTGTAACGTATTATTTTCGGGTCTCCCCATGTCTAGCATTAAAAGATTACAGTTGGTACAAAATGCGGCTGCTAGACTTTTGACAAGAACAAGAAAGTTTGATCACATTACGCCTGTACTGGCTCACCTGCACTGGCTTCCTGTGCACTTAAGATGTGACTTTAAGGTTTTACTACTTACGTATAAAATACTACACGGTCTAGCTCCAGCCTATCTTGCCGATTGTATTGTACCATATGTCCCGGCAAGAAATCTGCGCTCAAAAGACTCCGGCTTATGAGTGATTCCTAGAGCCCAAAAAAAGTCTGCGGGCTATAGAGCGTTTTCCGGTCGGGCTCCAGTACTCTGGAATGCCCTCCCGGTAACAGTTCGAGATGTCACCTCAGTAGAAGCATTGAAGTCTCACCTTAAAACTCATCTGTATACTCTAGCCTTTAAATAGACCTCCTTTGTAGACCAGTTGATCTGCCGCTTCTTTTCTTTCTCCTATGTCCCCCCCTCCCTTGTGGAGGGGGTCCGGTCCGATGACCATGGATGAAGTACTGGCTGTCCAGAGTCGAGACCCAGGATGGACCGCTCGCCTGTGTATCGGTTGGGGACATCTCTACGCTGCTGATCCGCCTCCGCTTGAGATGCTTTCCTGTGGACGGGACTCTCGCTGCTGTCTTGGATCCGCTTTGAACTGAACTCTCGCGGCTGGTTTGGAGCCACTATGGATTGAACTTTCACAGTATCATGTTAGACCCGCTCGACATCCATTGCTTTCGGTCCCCTAGAGGGGGGTGGGGGGGTTGCCCACATCTGAGGTCCTCTCCAAGGTTTCTCATAGTCAGCATTGTCACTGGCGTCCCACTAGATGTGAATTCTCCCTGCCCACTGGGTGTGAGTTTTCCTTGCCCTTTTGTGGGTTCTTCCGAGGATGTTGTAGTCGTAATGGTTTGTGCAGTCCTTTGAGACATTTGTGATTTGGGGCTATATAAATAAACATTGATTGATTGATTGACAAAGAAGAAAAAAAAAAAAAAAAAAGTATCTCCCCCCCCCCCGGGCCGCGGGACAAATTATTAAGCGTTGACCGGTCCGCGGATACAAAAAGGTTGGGGACCACTGGCGTGGACCAAACAGGAACGACATTGCTTCGCACAGGTTTGACTCTTTATTTTTTAATAGGTCGCTCGCAGTGTCAGTCGGTCGCTCTTTCAGCTCCACCAGCCGCCGCCGCGTCTTTCCTGTGCTGGTCTCGGTCGCTCGGTGGCTCTCCGTGGTTCTCGCTCGTCTGGTTGTCTCCTACTACTTCCCCCCCCCCCCCAAGTGCCCCTTTTATGCTGCAGCAGAAGATGATGTGATTGAGAACAGGTGTGTAGTTTACGCACCTGACTGGGCTGGCTGCAGCATCGCTCCTCTCTGCTGCATGCTCCGCCTCCTGCCCTCCATCTTGGGTAGGACAGCCATATTTCCTAGCCCTCTGTCGGCTCGTCGGCTCAGTCTCTCCACAAATCAATAAAGTACTATCTATCTATCTATCTATCTATCTATCTATCTATCTATCTATCCATCCATCCATCCATCCATCCATCCATCCATCCATCCATCCATCCATCCATCCATCCATCCATCCATCCATCCATCCATCCATCCATCCATCCATCCATCCATCCATCCATCCATCCATCCATCCATCTATCTATCTATCTATATATCCATCTAAATACTGCATATTTCAGTTTTACTATAAACAAACAAAGTTGTCTTTGACAGAAAAGGCATAAAACCTTATTTGTTTTACTTTATATCAACCACAAGTTGATATAGAGATTTACTGTAAGCTTTAAAGGCCTACTGAAATGAGATGTTCTTATTTAAACGGGGATAGCAGGTCCATTCTATGTGTCATACTTGATCATTTCGCGATATTGCCATATTTTTGCTGAAAGGATTTAGTAGAGAACATCGACGATAAAGTTCGCAACTTTTGGTCGCTAATAAAAAAGCCTTGCCTGTACCGGAAGTAGCAGACAATCATGGCCACCAGTAGTGAGAGCGATTCGGACCGAGAAAGCGACGATTTCCCCATTAATTTGAGCGAGGATGAAAGATTCGTGGATGAGGAAAGTGAGAGTGAAGGACTAGAAAAAAAAAAGTTGAGGGCAGTGGGAGTGATTCAGATGTTATTATACACATTTACTAGGATAATTCTGGAAAATCCCTTATCTGCCTATTGTGTTACTAGAGTTTTAGTGAGATTATATGGTCGTACCGGAAAGTCAGAGGGGTGTGGCCACGGGTTGTGGAGCTCCTCACATCCTCACATTGTTTACAATCATGGCCACCAGCAGCGAGAGCGATTCGGACCGAGAAAGCGACGATTTCCCCATTAATTTGAGCGAGGATGAAAGATTTGTGGATGAGGAAAGTGAGAGTGAAGGACTAGAAAAAAAAAGTTGAGGGCGGTGGGAGTGATTCAGATGTTATTAGACACATTTACTAGGATAATTCTGGAAAATTCCTTATCTGCTTATTGTGTTACTAGTGTTTTAGTGAGATTATATAGTCGTACCTGAAAGTCAGAGGGGTGTGGCCACGGGTTGTGGAGCTCCTCACATCCTCACATTGTTTACAATCATGGCCACCAGCAGTGAGAGCGATTCGGACCGAGAAAGCGACGATTTCCCCATTAATTTGAGCGAGGATGAAAGATTTGTGGATGAGGAAAGTGAGAGTGAAGGACTAGAAAAAAAAAGTTGAGGGCGGTGGGAGTGATTCAGATGTTATTAGACACATTTACTAGGATAATTCTGGAAAATTCCTTATCTGCTTATTGTGTTACTAGTGTTTTAGTGAGATTATATAGTCGTACCTGAAAGTCAGAGGGGTGTGGCCACGGGTTGTGGAGCTCCTCACATCCTCACATTGTTTACAATCATGGCCACCAGCAGCGAGAGCGATTCGGACCGGGAAAGCGACAATTTCCCCATTAATTTGAGCGAGGATGAAAGATTTGTGGATGAGGAAAGTGAGAGTGAAGGACTAGAAAAAAAAAAGTTGAGGGCGGTGGGAGTGATTCAGATGTTATTAGACACATTTACTAGGATAATTCTGGAAAATTCCTTATCTGCTTATTGTGTTACTAGTGTTTTAGTGAGATTATATAGTCGTACCTGAAAGTCAGAGGGGTGTGGCCACGGGTTGTGGAGCTCCTCACATCCTCACATTGTTTACAATCATGGCCACCAGCAGCGAGAGCGATTCGGACCGGGAAAGCGACAATTTCCCCATTAATTTGAGCGAGGATGAAAGATTTGTGGATGAGGAAAGTGAGAGTGAAGGACTAGAAAAAAATAAATAAAAACAGACGAGGGCAGTGGGAGTGATTCAGATATTATTAGACACATTTACTAGGATAATTCTGGAAAATCCCTTATCTGCTTATTGTGTTACTAGTGTTTTAGTGAGATTATATAGTCGTACCTGAAAGTCGGAGGGGTGTGGCCACGGGTTGTGGAGCTCCTCACATCCTCACATTGTTTACAATCATGGCCACCAGCAGCGAGAGCGATTCGGACCGGGAATGCGACAATTTCCCCATTAATTTGAGCGAGGATGAAAGATTTGTGGATGAGGAAAGTGAGAGTGAAGGACTAGAAAAAAAAAGTTGAGGGCAGTGGGAGTGATTCAGATGTTATTATACACATTTACTAGGATAATTCTGGAAAATCCCTTATCTGCCTATTGTGTTACTAAAGTTTTAGTGAGATTATATAGTTGTACCTGAAAGTCAGAGGGGTGTGGCCACGGGTTGTGGGGCTCCTCACATCCTCACATTGTTTACAATCATGGCCACCACCAGCGACAGCGATTCGGACCGGGAAAGCGACAATTTCCCCATTGATTTGAGCGAGGATGAAAGATTTGTGGATGAGGAAAGTGAGAGTGAAGGACTAGAAAAAAAAAGTTGAGGGTAGTGGGAGTGATTCAGATGTTATTAGACACATTTACTAGGACAATTCTAGAACATTCCTTATTTGCTTATTGTGTTACTAGAGTTTTAGTGAGATTATATAATCGTACCTGAAAGTCTCAGGGGTGTGGCCACGGGTTGTGGAGCTCCTCACATCCTCACATTGTTTACAAGCATGGCCACCAGCAGCGAGAGCGATTCGGACCGGGAAAGCGACAATTTCCCCATTAATTTGAGCGAGGATGAAAGATTTGTGGATGAGGAAAGTGAGAGTGAAGGACTAGAAAAAAAAAGTTGAGGGCAGTGGGAGTGATTCAGATGTTATTATACACATTTACTAGGATAATTCTGGAATATCCTTTATCTGCCTATTGTGTTACTAGAGTTTTAGTGAGATTATATAGTCGTACCTGAAAGTCAGAGGGGTGTGGCCACGGGTTGTGGAGCTCCTCACATCCTCACATTGTTTACAATCATGGCCACCAGAAGCGAGAGCGATTCGGACCGAGAAAGCGACGATTTTCCCATTAATTTGAGCGAGGATGAAAGATTTGTGGATGAGGAAAGTGAGAGTGAAGGACTAGAAAAAAAAAAGTTGAGGGCAGTGGGAGTGATTCAGTTGTTATTATACACATTTACTAGGATAATTCTGGAAAATCCCTTATCTGCCTATTGTGTTACTAGAGTTTTAGTGAGATTATATAGTCGTACCTGAAAGTCAGAGGGGTGTGGCCACGGGTTGTGGAGCTCCTCACATCCTCACATTGTTTACAAGCATGGCCACCAGCAGCGAGAGCGATTCGGACCGGGAATGCGACAATTTCCCCATTAACTTGAGCGAGGATGAAAGATTTGTGGATGAGGAAAGTGAGAGTGAAGGACTAGAAAAAAAAAGTTGAGGGCAGTGGGAGTGATTCAGATGTTATTATACACATTTACTAGGATAATTCTGGAAAATCCCTTATCTGCCTATTGTGTTACTAGAGTTTTAGTGAGATTATATAGTCGTACCTGAAAGTCAGAGGGGTGTGGCCACGGGTTGTGGAGCTCCTCACATCCTCACATTGTTTACAATCATGGCCACCAGCAGCGAGAGCGATTTGGACCGAGAAAGCGACGATTTCCCCATTAATTTGAGCGAGGATTAAAGATTTGTGGATGAGGAAAGTGAGAGTGAAGGACTAGAGAAAAAAAAAGTTGAGGGCAGTGGGAGTGATTCAGATGTTATTATACACATTTACTAGGATGATTCTGGAAAATCCCTTATCTGCCTATTGTGTTACTAGAGTTTTAGTGAGATTATATGGTCGTACCTGAAAGTCAGAGGGGTGTGGCCACGGGTTGTGGAGCTCCTCACATCCTCACATTGTTTACAATCATGGCCACCAGCAGCGAGAGAGATTCGGACCGGGAAAGCGACAATTTCCCCATTAATTTGAGCTAGGATGAAAGATTCGTGGATGAGGAAAGTGAGAGTGAAGGACTAGAAAAAAAAGTTGAGGGCAGTGGGAGTGATTCAGATGTTATTAGACACATTTACTAGGATAATTCTGGAAAATTCCTTATTTACTTATTGTGTTACTAGTGTTTTAGTGAGATTATATAGTCGTACCTGAAAGTCAGAGGGGTGTGGCCACGGGTTGTGGAGCTCCTCACATCCGCACATTGTTTACAATCATGGCCACCAGCAGCGAGAGCGATTCGGACCGGGAAAGCGACAATTTCCCCATTAATTTGAGCGAGGATGAAAGATTGGTGGATGAGGAAAGTGAGAGTGAAGGACTAGAAAAAAAAAGTTGAGGGCAGTGGGAGTGATTCAGATGTTATTAGACACATTTACTCGGATAATTTTGGAAAATTCCTTATTTGCTTATTGTGTTACTAGAGTTTTAGTGAGATTATATAGTCGTACCTGAAAGTATTTCAGTTTTACTATAAAAAAAACAAAGTTGTCTTTGACAGAAAAGGCATAAAACCTTATTTGTTTTACTTTATATCAACCTCAAGTTGACATAGAGATTTACTGTAAGCATCAAATAAAACATTTAATAATAGTTGGACTTATTTTTAACATTTTAGTGACTGAGACCCTCTATGCTCCCCAGGACCCCTAAGGATAAAAAAAAAAAAAAAATCCATGTTATGGTTTGAAAATGAAAAATATCAAAATGGCCCCCACATGCTTAAAGGGGAACATTATCACCAGACCTATGTAAGCGTCAATTATGTACCTTGATGTTGCAGAAAAAAGACCGATTTCGGAACTCTGAATGGGTGAATTTTGGCGATTGAAACGCCTATTATTCGCACAAGTTGTCTTACGTGGAGTGTGCATCGATTAGTGCGGCATGCTAATCGATGCTAACATGCTATTTAGGCTATCTGTTTGTCCATTTGTACATACAAATTGAATGTACACCCACATTTAATGCCAAACAAACACTTACCAATCGACGGATTTAAGTTGCTCCAGTGTCCCAAAATGCGAAAGTCCCGATCGTTTGGTCCGCACATTTTACCGGCGATGCTAAGGCAGACATGGCACACAGATGTATGGATATCCCGCAACACTCAATCGTTGGTTAGAAGGCGATCGCCGAATAGCGTCAATAGCTATACGCTCAATAGCTTCAGTTTCTTCTTCAATTTAGTTTTCGCTATCCGCCTCCTTTCTCCAACCATCCGTTTCAATAAATGCGTAATCTGTTGAACCGCTTAACCCTTCTATTATGTTGAGGGTCAATTTGGCCCATTTCAGTTTTTGTGTTTATCAAAGTACTGGTTATCCTTTCTTTTTCTCGCTGAAATTTGGTGACTTTTCCTCATTTAGGGTCATGAACTGGTGTTTAAAATCTGGACACTTTGCTGTGTAGTGGAATGTCTTGCAGAGTTTGTATACAAAGATGATGTTGCGGGTCATTTTGACCCAGACGCTTTAATGTGGGTAAATAGCCAAAATAAACAAATCTCTTTGATGTACTTTTTACTTTGATGTACAATTGTTTATATTTTGATTGCCTCTGAGACCCAGAGCCAGGTGTGTGAAGAGAGGGAACTTTCTCACACTTGTCCTTGTCACTGTTCTCATGTCATCTCTTTGACAAACTCACCAAAAATGAGCTGCAGAAGGATGACATCTGAGGAGACAGGGACAAGTGTGAGAAAAAGTTCCCTCTCTTCACACACCTGGCTCTGGGTCTCAGAGACAATCAAAATACAAACAATTGTACATCAAAGTAAAAAAGTACATCAAGGTGACATGTTTATTTTTGGATCTGAACAGCTATTTACCCACATTAAAGCGCCTGGGTCAAAATGACTCGCAACATCATCTTTTTATACAAACTCTGCACAAACATTCCACTACACCACAAAGTGTCCAGATTTACACACCAGTTCATGACCCTAGATGAGGAAAAGTCACCAGATTTCAGCAAGATCACTTTGATCAACACAAAATCTGAAATGGAATAAAAAAATGTATTGTATGTCACTTTTCTAAATGTTTATATAACCTAAAATAAAATTATTGGTTTAACCTGTTTTCTTGACTGATTTGAGTGCATTTACACAGTACGGGTCAAAATGACCCGCAACATAATCAATGTCATTTTTCCCCAACTCAAGACAAGGGTTAAGCCGCTGAAATCCGAGTCTGAATCCGAGCTAATGTCGCTATATCTTGCTGTGCTATCCGTTTGTTTGTATTGGCATCACTGGATGACGTCGCAGGAAAATGGACGGTGGCTTCACAGATAGCGAAAATCTCTTCACACACCTGGCTCTGGGTCTCAGAGACAATCAAAATACAAACAATTGTACATCAAAGTAAAAAGTACATCAAGGAGACATGTTTATTTTTGGATCTGAACAGCTATTTACCCACATTAAAGCGCCTGGGTCAAAATGACTCGCAACATCATCTTTTTATACAAACTCTGCACAAACTTTCCACTACAAAACAAAGTGTCCAGATTTACACACCAGTTCATGACCCTAGATGAGGAAAAGTCACCACATTTCAGCAAGAAAAAGAATGGATAACCAGTACTTTGATCAACACAAAAACTGAAATGGGTCAATTTGACCCTTAACATAATACAATTGGAATAAAAAATGTATTGTATGTCACTTTTCTAAATGTTTATATAGCCTAAAATAAAATTGTTATTGGTTTAACCTGTTTTCTTGACTGTTTTGAGTGCATTTACACAGTACGGGTCAAAATGACCCGCAACATAATCAATGTCATTTTTTCCCAACTCAAGACAAGGGTTAAGCCGCTGAAATCCGAGTCTGAATCCGAGCTAATGTCGCTATATCTTGCTGTGCTATCCGTTTGTTTGTATTGGCATCACTGGATGACGTCGCAGGAAAATGGACGGTGGCTTCACAGATAGCGAAAATCTCTTCACACACCTGGCTCTGGGTCTCAGAGACAATCAAAATACAAACAATTGTACATCAAAGTAAAAAAGTACATCAAGGAGACATGTTTATTTTTGGATCTGAACAGCTATTTACCCACATTAAAGCGCCTGGGTCAAAATGACTCGCAACATCATCTTTTTATACAAACTCTGCACAAACATTCCACTACACAACAAAGTGTCCAGATTTACACACCAGTTCATGACCCTAGATGAGGAAAAGTCACCAGATTTCAGCAAGATCACTTTGATCAACACAAAATCTGAAATGGAATAAAAAATGTATTGTATGTCACTTTTCTAAATGTTTATACAACCTAAAATAAAATTGTTATTGGTTTAACCTGTTTTCTTGACTGATTTGAGTGCATTTACACAGTACGGGTCAAAATGACCCGCAACATAATCAATGTCATTTTTCCCCAACTCAAGACAAGGGTTAAGCCGCTGAAATCCGAGTCTGAATCCGAGCTAATGTCGCTATATCTTGCTGTGCTATCCGTTTGTTTGTATTGGCATCACTGGATGACGTCGCAGGAAAATGGACGGTGGCTTCACAGATAGCGAAAATCTCTTCACACACCTGGCTCTGGGTCTCAGAGACAATCAAAATACAAACAATTGTACATCAAAGTAAAAAAGTACATCAAGGAGACATGTTTATTTTTGGATCTGAACAGCTATTTACCCACATTAAAGCGCCTGGGTCAAAATGACTCGCAACATCATCTTTTTATACAAACTCTGCACAAACTTTCCACTACAAAACAAAGTGTCCAGATTTACACACCAGTTCATGACCCTAGATGAGGAAAAGTCACCACATTTCAGCAAGAAAAAGAATGGATAACCAGTACTTTGATCAACACAAAAACTGAAATGGGTCAATTTGACCCTTAACATAATACAATTGGAATAAAAAATGTATTGTATGTCACTTTTCTAAATGTTTATATAGCCTAAAATAAAATTGTTATTGGTTTAACCTGTTTTCTTGACTGTTTTGAGTGCATTTACACAGTACGGGTCAAAATGACCCGCAACATAATCAATGTCATTTCCCCCCCAACTCAAGACAAGGGTTAAGCCGCTGAAATCCGAGTCTGAATCCGAGCTAATGTCGCTATATCTTGCTGTGCTATCCGTTTGTTTGTATTGGCATCACTGGATGACGTCGCAGGAAAATGGACGGCAGCTTCACAGATAGCGAAAATCAGGCACTTTAAAGCCTTTTTTCGGGATTATTCCATGATGGGTAAAATTTTGAAAAAAACTTTGAAAAGTAAAATAAGCCTCTGGGAACTGATTTTTTTATTGGTTTTAACCCTCCTGAAATTGTGATAATTTCCCCTTTAAATTTTCCGTGTGTGGAAAAAGTCTGGACACCCCTGATGTGCACACAGTAAAAGGAAACAAAAAAAGTAAGAGAAAAAACATATTTTGTCTAACTTTAGCACGTTATATATGTGCTGGTAAGACACTTCTTCGGGGCCGGCAAACACATCCTCTTGCTCGGCAACGTCAGGTTATGAAATGTTACATAATGCATGACGCGTGGCGTCTCCCCGCATCCGACATGTTTTCCATATCCTCCTCTTTTCTATTATCCAACAGTAGCAGATCAGTGATCGGCGTCGGCGCCAACGAGAGTAATGATGATATTTTTCTATTCTCCCTGAAGAGCCCGGACAGTTTCCTCCCCAAATGTGGTGCGGTCTTAGTTCCCCTTGGCAGCTTCCTGTTCTGCACCAATGACTGGTATTAACGAGCAGTGCTCATCTGGCACATTAAAGCTGACGCTACAACACGGTCACACCGTATACCCACACATTATTTACAGCCAGCGGCCTCAGCCGGAGACAGAAAGAGGAAAAAAAAAAGGACGGGGAGGCTTATTTGCTTCTATTTTTCCTCGTCAGTCCAGGTCTTGTTGACATTAAGGGGGGAATCTTTGCCCACCTCACGTTTTATTCCTATTCCCTTCCTCCAGAAGGTCTTATCTTTGTCCATGTGATGTCAGATGAAACAAAAAAATGGAGCTGTTTGGGCCGTAATACCCAGCAATATGTTTGGAGGAAAAAAAAAATCCCAGGAACACCACACCTACCGCCAAGCATGGTGATGGTAGTATTATGCTCCCGGCCTGTTTTGCTGCCAATGAAACTGGTGCTTTACAGAGAATAAATGAGACAATGAAAAAGATGATTGTGTTACAGCTCAGACTCTTGCCACCGCCGTTCATCCACAGGTGCACGGCTGCAATCAATTGGAAATCAACACACCTGGCTGGGATGAACAAGCTGCCTTCTTAAGCCCGGACAACCTGCCAAGCCATGCCGGAATATAGTTGTGACGGTCTCAAGCCGTCGTCTTGCGGGTTCCATGGACCGCCAAGGAAGGACATGCCTTTGAGCAGTTCAACTTTGTTTATTTTTCAATAAAAACCTCAGTCCAGGTCTTGTTGACATTAAGAGGGGAATCTTTGCCCAACTCACGTTTTATTCTCATTCCTTTCCTCCAGAAGGTCAATCAATCAATCAATCAATGTTTATTTATATAGCCCCAAATCACAAATGTCTCAAAGGGCTGCACAAATCATTACGACTACAACATCCTCGGAAGAACCCACAAACGTCTTATCTTTGTCTATGTGATGTCAGATGAAACAAAAAAATTGGAGCTGTTTGGGCCATAAGACCCAGCAATATGTTTGAGGAAAAAAAAAATCCCATGAACACAATACCTACCGCCAAGCATGGTGGTGGTAGTATTATGCTCCGGGCCTGTTTTGCTGCCAATGAAACTGGTGCTTTACAGAGAATAAATGAGACAATGAAAAAGAGGATTGTGTTACAGCTCAGACTCTTGCCACCGCCGCTCATCCACGGGCGTTCCCTCTCTGCTGCAGGCGCACGGCTACAATCAATTGGAAATCAACACACCTGGCTGGGATGAACAAGCTGCCAAGCCATGCCGGAATATAGTTGTGACGGTCTCAAGCCGTCGTCTCGCGGGTTCCATGGACCGCCAAGGAAGGACATGACTTTGAGCAGTTCAACTTTGTTTATTTTTCCATAAAAACCTCAGTCCAGGTCGCTTTTCAGCTCCTCTTCTCCGCTCGCTCGTCGTCCGTCTTCGGCTCTCCTCCTCTCTCGATCTGCGTCAGCTACACTCTTGCTCCTTCCAGTCTCTCCGCCTCTCCCCCTGACATTCACAGCTGTCGCCCTTTCAAACAGTGTGAGAGGATAATTGGATTGTCCCCAGGTGCGCGATCCACGCACCTGATCTTGATTGAGGCTTCGCACCCGGTGCGCCCCGCCTCGCCGCTCGCTCGCCGTCGCCATCTTGGGCCGGGCTCCGGGGTGCCCTGCCTCTCTGTCGGACTTCAGGCTCCACCTCTCCACAATGGTCTTCTGTTTCTTTGTAAGCATCCCGTGTCCGGCTTCAGTTCCTCGAACTCGCTCTTCCTCTGTGACTTCCGTGTTTCCGTTGTGTCTGATGTTCCTGTCGTCTTACCGCGGCGCTTCCCGTGTTTTATCGCGTGATCCTCTGTTGTTCTCCTTGCCTCCCGGACTGCCGTTTTGGATTCTTGACCTTCCACTTGCCTTGGATGATCTGCCTGCCCCACGGACTTCCGTGTTCCTTCGCTCTTGTTCAACATTTACCGTAACACTCAAAAGCTAAATTACACACATAGTCTTACACCATACACATTCTTGGATTTGATATATATATATATATATATATATATATATATATATATATATATATATATGTATATATATATATATATATATATATATATATATATATGGTTTCTGTTGCCGTCCCCTCCCCTCAGTCTTTAGTAAAACACAACAGATTGCCTCCAAATTCTTCAGTATAACCTGAAATCCTCGACCCAGAGGTTGGGTCTTGGGCGCAGTTGGGTGTTCCAACAGGACAATGACCCCAAACACACGTAAAACGTGGTAAAGTAATGGCTAAATCTGGTTAGAATGAAGGTTTTAGAACGGCCTTTCCCAAAGTCCTGACCTAAACGTGTGGACAATGCTGAAGAAACAAGTCCAATGTTAGAAAACCAACACATTCAGCTGAACTGCACCAATTTTGTCAAGAGGAGCGGTCAAAAATTCAAGCAAGAGTTTGTGGATGACTACTAAAAGTGCCTTATTGCAGTGAAACTTGCCAAGGGACATTTAAGCAAATATTAACATTGCTGTATGTGCCACGGTCTGGGCGCGCGTCAGTGTCCATTCATCTGTGCGCAAAGCGTGACCCAGACCAACAGCAGCAAACAACTGCAATCAATCTCCGGCAATCTGCACACCTGGAGCTGATGATCAGACCTGCCTTCAAAAGCCTGCACAACCTGTCATCCCTAGCCGGAATAAAACTTTCTGTATTGTACCGTAAGCGATCATTAGCTCTTTGCTCTCTGTGTTCTTCCCCGTGGTCGATATGTCCCCTGTCTTCTACCTTGTACCCGTAGTGTTTTCCTTCCATTGCTTTGGATACGAGCTGTGTGTCTCGGTTCCTTGGACTGCCTTCTTGATCCTCGACCCCCACTCTGGACACGGACCTCTTATCGCCTTTCTCTGCCCCACGGACCTGGCTTGGATCACGGACCCCTTTTTTCTATAGGCCCTTTGGATTTATCTGCTTCCTCATCCAAAAATGATGGTGATACTCAACGGCTAATTATTCATACACATAGTCTTCCACCATTCACCTCTTTTGGATCTAGTTCACACGCGCCATTCCTTTGTTTGATTACATTATATTGTTCATTATTTATTTTATTGTTTATATATACATATAATAAATAAATAGAGCAATATTGCCCCCTTTTGGTTCTGTGCTGTCACAACTCCCTCCTCCAACCCATAACAGTATGCATACTTTTGACCCCGCAGATTTGCTCACATTTTCAGAAGAACCATAACAAATTCATAAAAGAAGCAAACTTCATGAATGTTTTTTTTTTTTGTGACCAACAAGCATGTGCTTCAATCACTCTATCACAAAAAAAAAAGAGTTGTAGAAATGATTGGAAACTATGATATGAAATTATGTTCTTCACAAGTGTATGTAAACTTTTGATCATGACTCTATGTATATATATATATATATATGTATATATATATATATATATATATATACATATATATATATACAGTGTATATATGTGGGTATATATACATACATACATGTATATATACATATATGTATGCATACATATATATATGTATGTATGTATATATATATGTATATATGTATGTGTATATATATATACATGTATATATATATATATATATATATATATATATATATATATTATATACATGTTGCGGGAATAACTAAAAAAAAATGAAAAATTATTATTTTTAATCATCTATTCGTGCCAATTTTGGCTCAATAATAAAAAAGAATTGCAATTCAGAAGGGAATAAATATTTGTCAGCACGCCCAGTAGAGATAACTAACACGCTAATTTCATTTGGAGCAAGGTTCTAATAAGTCGACCTTGTATTGACTGTGGTATAAGTCATATATGTATTGTAGGAGAGGAGTATTGAAATACAGTTTGCTATGTGAACATTCCCGGACCAAATGTGTGCCTTCTCAAAGGCCGCCTGAACAGGTTTGTCCTGAAAAATTCCACAGATGTAAACATTATTTACTCTTAAGCTGATGGCAGCTAAACATTATTTGCATTTTCACGGTGAGAAAAAAAACTGTACTTAAGTTATATTTTTCAGGGAGGCGGTAACAAATACATGTTTAAATAAATACCTGTGCTTTTCATCTCTTACTGTTCATGAACAAACAAAAAATTGGTCTCGTATTTAGTAGGATGTGTATTATTTTGCAGTGGAAAAAAACAAAGCAATTTTCACATTTGATGTATTTAAACTGACTCACTGATGCCTGAGAAAAATCATCTATAATCAAGAAGAAACAAACTAATGTTGTGCCGTACATTAAGATGACAAATCAGAATAATCATAACAACATGAAGAAAATGTACTTTGTCTAACGCTGTCAAACAATTATAATATTTACTTAATTTTCACTCTAGTTAACTCCGAATTAATCCCGATAAATCGTAGATTGGTTTAAGATTGTTTTTGGTTTATTTTTTAGACAGATAATTGTCAAGTTTTAGCCAAATCCATTTTAGTAGCAGAAGTGTCCTGATCACATATCAAAATGGGATTGATGTTGGTCCAATACCAGCAACAAAAAAATATTACATGAATCCAATGTAAAAAATATTAACATCTAAATTTTAGGAATCTTTAATTTAATATATATATATATATATATATATATATATATATATATATATATATATATATATATATATATATATATATATATATATACATACATTTAATTGATTCCTGATATATTTATATGTATATAAATTTTTGTGTATGTATGATTCCTAAATTAATATATATATATATATATATATATATATACACAATAATTATTAAATACAATATTTAAAAAATGAAAACCAGAAATTGATAAAACACAAAATTTTGTTTTTAAGCCAGAATTATAACCATTAAAAAAACAATTGTAAAAAAAAAAAATACATATGATATACATCTATCATATATTATTTTAATCGATTTCACACATATATATATATATATATATATATATATATATATATATATATATATATATATATATAATTGTTTTTTATAATATGTATATATATATATATTTTTTATTCCTAGTGATTTAGGGCTATATAAGTAAACATTGATTGATTGATTGATTCCTAAAACAAAATATATTAGGAATAAATGAATAAAAAATACAAGTATATTATATGTATTATTTTTAAATTCCTTTTTTTAATAAATATATTTTTGGCTTAAAAACAACATTTCGCATTTTATCAATTTCTGGTTTTCATTTTTTTTTAGTATTGTATTATTAATAATTATTGTATTTGAATGTCTTCATAATTGCTTTGTAAACGTGTATCCTCAGCATCTAATACTATCAACATTAGACAGGAGGTTTTATTTATTTATTTTTTGGTCTTACTTAATGCCAGTGTTTCAAAAAATATCTGTTCCTCAGCTGCGGCACTCAATTGTAATACCCTTTCTCCACCACCTGCGGCAGTAATGACAAAATCAAGCAGACGAAGGACATAACTTAAAATCATAGAGAAATTCCTCAAGGGCAAAAAATATGACTAAGGTGGTGAAGCTGTATTTTAAATTGCGCTTTATTTTGAATGGTAGTTTAGTTTTTTTTTTAAAAGACATATTTATTATTAGCACAACATATTTGTATGTAAATGTCTTTTCTTCAGTCCCATCTTACATTTTTGTAATCAGGCTAACCTAAGCCTGGTGTTA